>NC_088409.1:49592997-49822997 GCF_034236695.1 Oncorhynchus nerka | reverse complement strand
TGTTTAGTGGATGGGGATGTTTCTCAGGGGGTTCTGTACTGTCAGACACTTCCTGTGTCTGACAGTACAGGGCTGTTGGAGTTTGATTGATGTGGAAAGAGAGAGAGAGAGAAGAGTCCCCTCAGTCAGCTGGTTCTGAGGCTCATTTCACTAATCCAAAACCAACCCATAGAGGGTCTGAACCCCGGCCTGTGCAACTGGGTCCTGGAATTCCTTACGGGCCGCCCCCAGGTGGTGAAGGTAGGAAACAACACCTCCACTTCGCTGATCCTCAACACAGGGGCCCCACAAGGGTTCATGCTCAGCCCCTTCCTGTTCTTCCTGTTCACCCATGACTGTGTGGCCACGCATGCCTCCAACATCAAGTTTGCAGACGACACAACAGTAGTAGGCCTGATTAGCAACAATGACGAGACAGCCTACAGGGAGGAGCTGAGGGCCCTGGGAATGTGGTGCCAGGAAAATAACCTCTCACTCAAATAAAAAAAACAAAGGACCTGATCGGGGACTTCAGGAAACAGCAGAAGGAGCATTTGCTACAACGCCTCTTCAACCTCAGGAGGCTGAATAAATTTGGTTTGAAACCTAAATTCCACACAAACTTTTACAGATGCACAATTGAGAGCATCCTGTTGGGCTGTATCACCGCCTGGTAAGGCAACTGCACCATCCACAACCGCAGGGCTCTCCAGAGGGTGGTGCGGTCTGCCCAACGCATCACCGGGGGAGAACTACCTGCCCTCCAGGACACCTACATCACCCGATGTCACAGGAAGGCCAAAAAGATCTCCAAGGACAACAACCACCCGAGGGAGACACTGCCTGTTCACCCTGTTATCATTCAGTAGGCGAGGTCAGTACAGGTGCATCAAAGCTGGGACTGAGAGACTGAAAAACAGGCCATCAGACTGTTAAATAGCCTTCACTAGCACCTTTGAGGCTGCTGCCCTATTTACATAAACCTTGAAATCACTGGCCACTTTAATAATGGAACACTAGTCACTTTAATAATGTTTACATATTTTGCATTACTTATCTCATATGTACAGTTGAAGTCGGAAGTTTAAATGCACCTTAGCCAAATACACATAAACTCAGTTTTTCACAATTCCTGTCATTTGATCCTAGTAAAAATTCCATGTCTTAGGCCAGTTAGGATCACCACTTTATTTTAAGAATGTGAAATGTCAGAATAATAGTAGAGAGAATTATTTATTTATTTCATCACATTCCCAGTGGGTCAGAAGTTTACATACACTCATTTAGTATTTGGTAGAAATGCCTTTAAATTGTTTAACTTGGGTCAAACGTTTCGGGTAGCCTTCCACAAGCTTCCCACAATAAGTTGGGTGAATTTTGGCCCATTCCTCCTGACAGAGCTGGTGTAACTGAGTCAGGTTTGTAGGCCTCCTTGCTCGCACACACTTTTTCAGTTCTGCCCACCAATTTTCTATAGCATTGAGGTCAGGTCTTTGTGATGGCCACTCCAATACCTTGACTTTGTTGTCCTTAAGCCATTTTGCCACAACTTTGGAAGTATGCTTGGGGTCATTGTCCATTTGGAAGACCCATTTGCGACCGAGCTTTAACTTCCTGCCTGATGTCTTGAGATGTTGCCCAAGTAATTTTCCTACCTCATGATGCCATCTATTTTGTGAAGTGCACCAGTCCCTCCTGCAGCAAAGCACCCCCACAACATGATGCTGCCGCCCTCGTGCTTCACGGTTGGGATGGTGTTCTTCGGCTTGCAAGCCTTCCCCTTTTTCCTCCAAACATAACGATGGTCATTATGGCCAAACAGTTGTATTTTTGATTCATCAGACCAGAGGACATTTCTCCAAAAAGTACGATCTTTGTCCCCATATGCAGTTGCAAACCGTAGTCTGTTTTTTTTAATGGCGGTTTTGGAGCAGTGGCGTCTTCCTTGTTAAGTGGCCTTTCAGGCTATGTCGATATAGGACACGTTTTACTGTGGATATAGATACTTTGGAACCTGCTTCCTACTGCATCTTCACAAGGTCCTTTGCTGTTGTTCTGGGACTGATTTGCACTTTTTCGCACCAAAGTAAGTTTAGTCTCTAGGAGACAGAACGCATCTCCTTCCTGAGTGGTATGACGGCTGCCTGGTCCCATGGTGTTTATAGTTGCACACTATTGTTTATACAGATGAACGTGGTACCTTCAGGCGTTTGGAAAATACCCCTAAGGATGAACCTAAGGATGAACCATACTTGTGGAGGTCTACAATAGAGGCACTGTGTTTGAAGGTAGGCCTTGAAATACATCCACAGGTACACATCCAATTGACTCAAATAATGTAAATTAGCCCAGAAGCTTCTAAAGGCAGGACATCATTTTCTGGAATATTCCACGCTGTTTAAAGGCACAGTCAACTTAGTATATGTAAACTTCTGACCCACTGCATCTGTGATGTGTTGAATTATAAGTGAAATAATCTGTCTGTAAACAATTGTTGGAAAGATTACTTGTGCCATGCACAAAGTAGATGTCCTAGCCGACTTGCCAAAACTATAGTTTGTTTAACAAGAAATTTGTGGAGTGGTTGAAAAACAAGTTTTAATGACTCCAACCTAAGTGTATGTAAACTTCCGATGTACCGTATTCTATTCTATTCTATAGTATTGTAGTCTCTGCCGTTCCGACATTGCTCGTCCAACATATTTATATATTCTTAATTCCATTCCTTTACTTTAGATTTGTGTGTATTGTGTGTATTGTTGTGAAATTGTTAGATTATTAGATATTATTAGATATTACTGCACAGTTGGAGCTAGAAACACAAGCATTTCGCTACACCCGCAATAACATCGGCTAAACATTTGTATATGACCAATAAAATGTCCTTTGATTTGATTGAGTGTCTCAGGACAGCACTGAGAAAATCTGGCCCAACCAAAGGATCACTAAGCAAAAAACAACACAAAACATCTAAGCAATCTTCAATGTTCTAAAGAGACAGTACATGGTGGCATACTATCTGACCACTGTGATTGATAGAAAACTGAGGAAAACACTGACTAGTTACAGACTCAGTGAGCACAGTCTGGCTATAGTGACCAGTCGTCACAGGTAAACCTGGCTGCCCAGAGAGGACAGGCTGTGCTCACTCTGCTCCAGGGGACAGGTAGAGACAGAGGCGCATTTCCTATTACACCGTGACAAATACTCAGACTTAAGAGAATCCTTCTTTCCTAAAAGTATTATTACGTACAAAGAATTTGAAACTATACAAGAAAATGTTTTATATTTATTGGTTGAAAAGCCAAATATGTGTCCTCCTGCCACAACCTGAGGGACAGCCAGGGAAAAGTGCAATTTAATGTCAATAATATTTCCCATTTTGGTTTTGTTTCGGCTTTCATACCATGTCATGTGGCTTCTCAGTCGTGTTGAGCCTGGTCTACTATTATTGCTTTAATGCAGTATTGTTATTCTCATTAATATTGTTGTATTTCCAAGGAACAGAAGCATTTCGGTACACCCGCAATAAATATAATTTGCCATGTCAACAAAGTCTAATGAATTGAATTGAGAGAGAGCAATCGCGCGAGCGAGCGACCAGTGTCGCTCTGGCCCTCCTGGTTTTTGACCCTTGCCTGTCCTGACGTCGAATCCGCCTGCCTGACCACTCTGCCTTTTCTGACCTCGAGCCTGCCTTTCCCCTTGTACTGTTTGGATTCAGACCTGTTCACTGAACCTCTTGCCTGTCCTGACCTCAAGCCTGCCTATCGCCTGGTACTGTTTGGACTCTGACCTGGTTTATGAACTCTCGCCTGTCCCCGACCTGCCTTTTGCCTACCCCTTTTGTTATAATAAATATGGGAGCTCAACTGTTTGCCTCCTGTGTCTGCATTTGGGTCTCGCCTTTTGCCCTTTTAAGTGTCATGTTTGTATATTTTCAGAGATCACTGCTAAAAAGGAGGGTGGTCAGAGGGTATTGGAGGAGGGATTCAACTTGAGAGTAAGGGGGCAGAGTAAGGGGGAGAGAGGAAAAAATGGCTGAAGGTACAGTACCCTCTCCCAGGCTTAAATCTTTGTCAGACGAAGAGGATGCAGCTACTGAGGGAAAGTACTAATTGATCCACAGAAGTCAAGCGGGTCTGAATCAAACCAACCGATGTGTATAGGATTCTGTCACCGACAGCGGACCCATTTTGGTGTAGTGTTCTCTCTCTTTACCTACCGCAAGCACAATTCTCATGTTTCCTCCCATGTCTGTGTGATGGGGCTTTTGAACATCATTAAGCATTTCGTCAATGATTCTGCCATTCTGGGATTGCAATTTTTAGTGCAAAATCAACAACTCGCTGCATATTACTTCGCTTACAAATTGGACCAATCACCACAGTATTTCTGCATAAAACAGGTAAATCATCGCAATATTATTGCATAAAACTGACAGATCCCTGACCCATTACTGCATAATATGTTTCAATCAAGCCACACTCTAAACTTCTTCTCTCGTCAGTGCATAACAAATTGGACAAATCATTTCAAATCTCAGAATTGCCTCAGCAAAATCAAGCATTTATGCCTGCAAATATCACATACAATTCTGGAGGGACTGGTTAAGCTTCCTGCCCTGGTGTGATTTGTCAGTGCAACCTGTTTCCCATGGCACATTTTTATTTATTTTACCTTTATTTAACTAGGTAAGTACAAATTCTTATTTTTAATGACGGCCTAGGAACAGTGGGTTAACTGCCTGTTCAGGGGTAGAACGACAGATTTGTACCTTGTCAGCTTGGGGGCTTGAACTTGCAACCTTCCAGTTACTAGTCCACTGCTCTAACCACTAGGCTACCCTGCCGCCCCATGTGGTTCTGAATCACTGAATGAGCCAGTCCATCACCGGACGACATGGATACTAAATTGGTGGGTTACTCTTTGGTCATTCATATTTAAAGATGGAACTTAAATGTTCCCGCTTCACGAGGCTTTAATAAGGTTCGATCCTCCCAGAGGCTGCATGAGTCACTCTCAAAATGGATATTTTATTCTTAACCTGATCTGACTGTTATAATAACCTTTGTTTACGTTTTACTAGTTCGTTTTTTTTTTAAAAATAGTGTGTGTGTAACTGATGCTGTCATCTCTGTATTTTAAGGCTCTTCATTGTTTTGGTTCTCAACTGATTTTCTCACTCACAAGCTCTGTACGAGGGGTTAGATGTGTGAGTGTCAGGGGACGGGGAAACGGTGTCACTGGAGCCTCGCAAGTTCCCTTTTGGGCAATTATATCATGTGTACACTACTTACAAAACTCTCTTGTTGTTGTGGTATGCTAGTGTGTTCTAGTGTGTACCACTAACACACCGCTCTCACTGAGTTACATCTACTCACGCAACTCTCTCAATCTATCATAATAGTATGTCCTCCTGACAGTGTGAACTCTCTCAATCTATCATAATAGTATGTCCTCCTGACAGTGTGAACTCTCTCAATCTATCATGATAGTATGTACTCCTGACAGTGTGAACTCTCTCAATCTATCATAATAGTATGTACTCCTGACAGTGTGAACTCTCTCAATCTATCATGATAGTATGTACTCCTGACAGTGTGAACTCTCTCAATCTATTGTAATAGTATGTACTCCTGACAGTGTGAACTCTCTCAATCTATCATAATGGTATGTACTCCTGACAGTGTGAACTCTCTCAATCTATCATAATAGTATGTACTCCTGACAGTGTGAACTCTCTCATCGTACTGGGTTTGTTTGTCCCTTAGCTCTCCTCTTTCCGACCAGCGTTTAGCCTGGCCAGATTATAGGCCTGACCTGACTGTGGCATTTCTTGGTTATCACAGGAATAGAGTAATCGCGTGGCATGAGAGGATTCTCCCCTGTAATTATCTCCTGCCAATTTTGACTGGTTCAGTCCCCCCCCCCCCCTTTTCTGTTCTCTCTCTCTCTGCGGTTGCTGTCTCACTCCTTTCATCTCCGTTCCCACCTTATTCTGGGCCGGTGTGAATTTGAGGGGGGGGGAACCAATGACCAAATGGCATGTCGTGAGAGCTGGGCTTTGACACACCACTCTCATTATGTAATGAGACTTTCGAACCCTCCTGTTCGGTCCTCACAGGCATAGATGGGGATGAATGATCCTCAATTCATCCCCAGTGATTCATATCTGGCATGTCAAAGCAGACGCCTAACGGGATCTCTCCTCTGAGTAGATCGTAGGTAACAGTAAAAGTGAACTTGGGAATGTATTATTGGTGTACTGTCTACATCTAGAATGAACTTGCAATCGGTGCCCTCTAAAGTCTTCCCATGAAGTTTAGTTTGGAGGAATAAGCAGTATTTTGGGAGTAGAGACACTATGTGTTGTGCGGAAAGGGATTTGAGGATGGAAAAGTGGAAGCGTGTTTCACATTAAGATGGCTTTATTGGTCATTTGCAAGCGAGGTCCAACCAACATTTGACTTCCCATTTTAACCCAACCCCTCCAAAAGACACACATGCATGTATTTGGAGAGGTGCGGGGGGCTGCCACACAGGGTGCCTGGGGAGCTGTTCTTTTGAGGGGTCAAGTTCCGTACATAAGGGGGCAACTGTTGCTGGCTCGTCTCTCTAACCGCTAGGCTACCTGCTGCTCGTATTAGTGACGCTCCCCACCCTGCTTAACTACAGATGGTCCTCCTCTGACCAGTTTTCCCCCTGTCATATACTGTACCTCCTGACTGATTGTTAGCTCACTAGCTGTATGGAGTGTGTGTGTGTGTGTGTGTGTGTGTGTGTGTGTGTGTGTGTGTGTGCGTGCGTGCGTGCGTGCTTTGTGTGTGTGCATACACGCATATGTGTTCTTGGCGTCTATATGGTCAAGTATCTACATGTTTCCCAGGCTTTCAGGCCAAGCCTAGTCCCCATAGCGAGACCCTTGGGGCCCCAACCCATTTTGAGCTCATACAGTATATGATGAGGCAATGCAGGACCAGGGGAGGCTTGCAGAAGCAGACACTCTTAGTCATAGTGAGTATGACTCTCTCACACACACAGACACAGAGTGGGGAAATGCCCCAGACTTACTGGCAGACTTTGGACTGGAATCTTCCTGTCCTTTTCTACCACCCATTCCAGCCAGATGTAGTAAACTCTTTAGACCACACAGAGAGATGTGATCATTATGCGACCATGCCTGACACACGCCTCAAGACTCATAGCCAGGGCCTTTACCAGCCCCGTCTGTGCATTGCATTGAGGCCACTTCTGCTAAAGAAGTCCCATTATACTGATGCATGAACTATAATGCTTTCCCCATTCTCCTGCTGATCAGTATGGACAGCCTGAGCTTGAGAGAGGGAGAGGAAAGGTGTGGAGAGGAGAGGAGAGGAGATCTCTGCTGTGGTCTGTCCTCTGACAGGCGGCTTGAGGGACGTGTATCCCTCTCATTAGCTCAACGAGTCCCACGGGGGGCAGACTTAAATCAGATCTTTCCCCCTTCGGTCGGTCTGCAGCAGAGGGGCCTCTGCCCCGCCTCACAGCACAGACACATTCCAGCATAGCCCAGCCCAGCTCAAAGCAGTGTAGAGCAGGGCCTGACTCTAACAGCCACGACCACCAGACTGCCTCTCTACATGTGACTGAAGCCAGACTCAGTCCCTGCTCCCAGGAGGCAAGGGTTGGGGGAAAGAGGGGAGAGAGAGGGGATAAGGGAGAGTGGGTGTGGGGGGGACCAGGCTTCTCAGATGATCCGTGGGAGCCACTGCCCTCCAACAAAATGCCACAATTAAGGAAGTGCGTCCTGGATTACATCACAGTTGCCATTTGTAATTGTTGAGGAGTAAAACGGTCTGGGTTTCTAGACAGACGCAGGAAGAAAAAGGAGGTGTTTCTCAGTGGTCCAATTGAATTCTGTGACCCCTGTGTGCATGCATTGTTTTTCAATGTCTGGGCTGATTACATGCCTAGATAAATACTGCTGCTGCAGCTTATTGTACAGTGTAGAGAGACGCAGTCGTTCTCTGTTATGTATTGCACTCTCCCACGAGGGCCTGTGCAGTGCACTGGGCGGTGTCGGACTACATGTCTTCCTAATATCCAAGGTCTTTTACCTTTGAGACCTTTGTACATCTGGTGCACAGGGACTTTGTTAGTCTCTCTCTCCGCGGTGACCTAGGCAGATGATCTGCTCTGCTCTTAATCACCTGTCTGTCTTTATAAGCCCCCTGTCTTATTACAGACATTTCACCGCTGTATTTAGGGGCTATAAATCATATTTTGTAATATAGGCTCTGTTGGCTCAGAGTGGAGGGGCGCTGATATAAGGCTTCTCAGTTACATCCCAGGGGAGAGGGCAAACACAGCCCTGTCTTCTCTCTGGCCAGGGAAGGCATGGAGCGAGAGGGTGAGATAGAGGGGGGAGGGAGATGGAGAGAGACAGAGAGACAGAGAGCGCTAGAATGAGAGCGAGACAGTCCTGTCTGTTTGTGACCAGAGGACAAGAGATGGGATCCTATACGATCAAAGAGCAGGTGGGGGTATTGAGTTATGGTTTACTATATCATAATTTATTAAGGGATAAACATTTTCATGTGGACTTTTCATATAGTCAGTGCATGTGTTTAAGGGGTAAGTGCAGGGGGCCTCAGGCCTACAAATACTAGAAGATAGATAGCTCCACTTCCTGTGAACCTGCTCATGTACATGTGCGTAGCTGTAGGTTTTGCTAGGGGGAAAGAAGGGTTTCAGTTCGGAGAGCTGGGGGCGGTAACTGGAAGAGTTGTCGTATGGTCAGCTTAGTTCTCCTCCTTATTACTCAAAGGACTATTCGCTCTGGTGATATAGCCTTTTCTGTTTGCTTTGTGGAGTGGTTCCATATGGAGGCTCAGTCACACTGGGATATAGCGTCTGTCTCTTGAGACAAGAAGGACAAACAGAGGACCACAGCTATCTCCGCCGCTCTCCATACATACCCACACCCTGCATGTTCTCACATGTGCATAAGAACACCACATCTGGATGTGAATAGCTACTTTGAGGATTGTATTGAACCAGCTGAACTGCCAGATTGGAGGGGCTTGCACTTTTGGGAGTATTCCATTGATTCCATGATGCCAGACAAACTCAATCAAGCACGGCTACAACGTTTGAAAGTCAAACAAATACTATTTGAACCCAGGTTGGAAGCTCACACCCTTTGACCAGTTCCACTCTAATCGTTGAGGTGGACTGCATTCTGGTTCCGTGTTGCTCTCCCCCTGTCTATGACGTCCCGAAGAACACAGAACACAGATTTCACTCATGGCTATAATTTCCATAGCAGAAGTAAACGCTTAAAAATAACAAAGGCTACACCAGAAAGGGTTAACTAGCAACGCAGGCTGGTTCTGGCGAATGCTTCACAACTGCCTTGCATCACCTGGGAAAAGCCACTACACCCGTATTAAAGAGAGCTTATTAACACTTCCTAAGACGAGGGGAATGTTCCCCGCAGTATGGAAAAGGGCTTTTAATAACCTTCCCCACTCCACACATGAAGGGCTCTCTGGGGGGAAAAAAACAGATTTAAACAATTATCAGGCTACTGTACGTCCACAGCACACAAAGATGCTCCCTAAATTACAGTGCTTAAACTGTCCGAGGAAATGAGGCGATACCTCAAGGAAGGAACATATTGTGCATGTTTGCGTCCCAAATGGCACCTTATTCCCAACATAGTGCACTACCTTTGAACAAAGTCTTATGGACCCTGGCCAAAACTAGTGCACTATATAGGGAATAGGGTGCCATTTCAGATGCAGGTCATGACATAAGTAATGTCTCTCAGCTCCTCTCTCCTCCTTGCGGTGTAGTGCTGCTCGAGTCAACAGGAACACAGTTTCCTTTCCACCATGTTGGTTCCCACTGGGCACAGACGTCAGTTCAACGTCTAATTTTGATTTACATTTGGTTGAGTTATAAACGAATGGAAATGTAACTTGAAATTAACAAAACATTTCACCGTCATTGGATTTAGGTTCAAAATCCTTATGTTGAGGCCTTTTTGCAAGTCCATTCAGTTTTTTATGTTGATTCAACATCTTCACATTGCATTTTCTGGTTGAAATGATGTGGAAACAACGTTGATTCAACTAGGATTTGCCCAGGAGGTTCTCTGTCTCACTAGGATGTTGCTGTTTATGTGGTTTTCTATGCTAAAGAACAAAATATGTGGTACTGAGTGTACAAAACACTAGGAACACCTTCCTAATATTGAGTTGCACCCACTTTGCCCTCAGAACAGCCTCATTTCATCGAGGCATGGACTTTACAAGGTGTCGAAAGTGTTCCACAGAGATGCTGGCCCATGTTGACTCCAATGCTTAGCACAGTTGTGTCAAGTTGCTGGATGTCCTTTCGGTGATGGACCGAAAGGACATCTGTCTGAATTTTTTGAGTTAGTAAATTATTCCATATGTGTTATTTCATACTTTTGATGAATTTACTATTATTATTTGCTATACATTCAGTGTATCTTGCTCTATGTTCACAATTAGCCATTGAATACCAAAGCTCATTACTAGGCCAACTGATATATCAGTTCACTGATATTATTGGCCGATATTGGTCTTTTAACGCTATATTGGTTTCAGCCGATAACTCCACTGATAACTGAAATTCAATAAATAGGATGAAAAAAGGGAATCTCATGCTTATCTGAACCCTAGCAGCCATTCTCACGATGTGTCATTATTTTCACAATGTATGAAATCAACTTTGAATCATAGTTACTGGACAACGGCTCTATTGGATAACAATTTATGATAATTAAGTGTGGATAAACAGTATGTAAGCAGACATTTGGTAGTGGTATGTTTTGCCCCCCCACCCCCAAAAAATTGGAATTGATATCCCACCCCAAAAACTATATTGGTTGTGCTCTAAAAATTACCCCTGCACAGACAATACAGTAGGACTGTAACTTGCTCTGTTCAGTAAATGCAATAATAATGAAAACATTTGACCGACAATTGTTCAATTGCTTGAATTCCATTTAGTTCAGGTTTTTGTGAGCCCAACGCACCATTTCTCTAGAGAGAAATCACATTTTTCATGAGATAAATCAAGTCAAGAACCAAACTCAGCAAAAAAAGAAATGTCCTCTCACTGTCAAATGCATCTATTTTCAGCAAACTTAACATGTAAATAATTGTATGAACATAACAAGATTCAGCAACTGAGAAATAAAGTGAAAGAGTTCCACAGACATGTAACTAACAGAAATTGAATAATGTGTCCCTGAACAATGGGGGGGGTTAAAATCAGAAGTAACAGTCAGTCTCTTATATTTTATTTTACCTTTATTTAACCAGGAAAGTCAGTTATGAACAAATTCTTATTTTCAATGACGGCGTAGGAACAGTGGGTTAACTGCCTGTTCAGGAGCAGAACGACAGATTTGAACCTTGTCAGCTCAGGGGCTTGAACTTGCAACCTTCCGGTTACTAGTCCAACACTCTAACCACTAGGCTACCCTGCCACCAGCTGCATTAAGTACTGCAGTGCATCTCCTCCTCATGGACTGCACCAGATCTGCCAGTTCTTGCTGTGAGATGTTACCCCACCAAGGCACCTGCAAGTTCCTGAACATTTCTGGGGTGAATGGCCCTAGCCCTCACCCTCCGATCCAACAGGTCCCAGACGTGCTCAATGGGATTGAGATCCGGGCTCTTCGCTGGCCATGGTAGAACACAGACATTGCTGTCTTGCAGGAAATCACGCCAAGAACGAGCAGTATGGCTGGTGGCATTGTCATGCTGGAGAGTCATGTCAGGATGAGCCTGCAGGAAGGGTACCACATGAGGGAGGAGGATGTCTTCCCTGTAACGCACAGCGTTGAGATTGCCTGCAATGACAACAAGCTCAGTCCAATGATGCTGTGACACACCGCCCCAGACCATGACGGACTCTCCACCTCCAACTCGATCCCGGCCCAGGGTACAGGCCTCAGTGTAATGCTCATTCCTTCGACGATAAAGGTGAATCCGACCATCACCCCTGGTAAGACAAAACCGCGACTCGTCAGTGAAGACCACTTTTTGCCAGTCCTGTCTGGTCCAGCGACGGAGGGTTTGTGCCCATTGGCGACATTGTTGCCGGTGATGTCTGGTGAGGACCTGCCTTACTACAGGCCTACAAGCCCTCAGTTCAGCCTCTCTCAGCCTATTGCAGACAGTCTGAGCACTGATGGAGTTCCTGTGCGTTCCTGGTGTAACTCGGGCAGTTGTTGTTGCCATCCTGTACCTGTCCTGTAGGTGTGATGTTCAGATGTACTGATCATGTGCAGGTGTTGTTACACGTGGTCTGTCACTGAAAGGACGATCAGCTGTCCGGCCTGTCTCCCTGTAGCGCTGTCTTAGGCGTCTCACAGTACGGACATTGCAATTTATTGCCCTGGCCACATCTGCCTGGCCACACCTCATGCCTCCTTGCAGCATGCCTAAGGCACATTCACACAGAGGGGACCCTGGACATCTCTCTCTTGGTGTTTTTCAGAGTCAGTAGAAAGGACTCTTTAGTGTCCTAAGTTTTCATAACTGTGACCTCAATTGCCTACCGTCTGTTAGCTGTTATCTTAACGACTGTTCCTCAGGTACATGTTCATTAATTGTTTGTGGTTCATTAAACAAGCATGGGAAAAAGTGTTTAAACCCTTTACAATGGAATTTTATGAATTATCTTTGAAAGACAGGTTCCTGAAAAAGGGACTGAGTTTATGGAGGACATTGGGCCTGTTTTTTCCATCTTGGTTCGAGACACACGTTTTACGCCTGCTCCGTTAGGTTAGGTACACACAGACAGCATATACCGAATGAGAGAGGATTATACACAACACAACAATGAGAGAGAGAGAGGGATAGAGTCAGTGCGTGAAAGTATTCCTTCTCTACTTTGAAGTCAAATGATTTAGTCAGAAAGCTAGCCTAGCTAAGTAGAATGACTGAAGACAGTACAGTATGGGGATCATGGAGATAACGCTGTCTGTCTGTTTGGCTGCTACTGCCTGAGTGGAGATGAGATGATGACTTTAAGGAATGAAAAATAATAAGTAACATACAAAACTGATATATTGAATGTTTAAAAAAATTATCGAAAGCGAAAAAAACGTGATTATTTTTAATAATCAAACCGAAACCGAACCGACCTCAAAAAACATTAATTCGCTCATCACTAGCAAATGAGGAACACGGAAGTACACTGAACAAAATGTAAACACAACATATAACAATTTAAAAGACTTTACTGAGTTACAGTTCATATAAGAAAATCAGACTATTGAAATAAATTAATTAGGCCCTATTCTATGGATTTCACATGACTGGAAAATGACTGGAAAAACACATCTGTTGGTCACAGGTGTCATAAAAATAGGTAGGGGTGTGGATCAGAAAACCAGTCAGTATCTGGTGTGATCACCGTTTGCCTCATACAGCGCGACACATCTCCTTCGCATAGAGTTGATTAGGCTGTTGATTGTTGCCTGTGGAATGTTGTCCCACTCCCCTTCAATGGCTTTGCGAATTAGGTGGATATTGGCGGGAACTGGAACATGCTGTCGTACACATCGATCCAGAGGATCCCAAACATGCTGAATGGGTGACATGTCTGGTGAGTATGCAGGCCATGGAAGAACTGGGACATTTTCAGCTTCCAGGATTTGTGTACAGATCCTTGCGACATGGGGCCCGTGCATGATCATGCTGAAACATGAGGTGATGGTGACAGATGAATACCACGACAATTGGCCTCAGGATCTCACCACGGTATCTCTGTGCATTCATATTGCCATCGATAAATTGCAATTGTGTTTGTTGTCCATAGCTTGTGCCTGCCCATACCATAACCCCACCGCCACCAGGGGGCGCACTGTTCACAATGTTGACGTCAGCAAACCGCTCGCCCACTGAAGTTGGTTAGACACCAAACCTCAGTCAGGTCAAGACACTTTTGAGGACAACGAGAATGCAGATGAGCTTCCCTGAGATGGTTTCTGACAGTTTGTGCAGAAATTATTTGGTTGTGCAAACCCACAGTTTCATCAGCTGTCCCTGTGGCTGGTCTCAGACAATCCCGCAGGTGAAGAAGCCAGATGTGGAGGTCCTGGGCTGGTGTGGATACACTTGGTCTGCGGTTGTGAGGGCGGTTGGACGTACTGCCTAATTCTCTAAAATGACGTTGGAGGCGGCTTATGGTAGAGAAATGAACATTAAATTATCGATCAACAGCTCTGGTGGACATTCCTGCAGTCAGCATGCCAATTGCACGCTCCCTCAAAACTTGAGACATCTGTGGCATTATGCTATATGACAAAACTGCACATTTTAGTGGCCTTTTATTGTTCTCAGCACAAGGTGCACCTGTGCTTCTTCATATACCACAACTGTCAGGTGGATGGATTATCTTGGCAAAGGAGAAATGCTCACAAACAGGGATGTAATCAAATTTGTGCACACATTTTGAGAGAAATACGCTCTTTGTGTGTATGGAACATTTCTGGGATCTTCTATTTCAGCTCATGAACCATGGGACCAACACTACATGTTGCGTTTATATTTTTGTGCATTGTATATTGAAAGCAGTTGCATCCACATAGTTGTGGTTCCTTAGTTAATTAACCATTTAACATACCATCATGCTTAGAGTCATGTACTGCATAAAATGGTGGACAGGCCATTCATTTTGAACATTGTTTTGGCTACCATGGCTATGCCCCGATAGGATGGCAATGCCCCCATCCACAGGGCATGAATGGTCACAATGGTTTGATGAGCATGAAAACAATGTAAACCATTGAAGCTGATCAACACTTTATGTTGGTGTTTCCTTTATTTTGGCAGTTACCTGTCTGTTGCCTTAGAGGTTGGGTGAAGGAAAAATAATGACACACTACGCTGATGGACAAGAGCAAAATGACATATCAAGTCACATGACTATACCCGAGCTCAAGCACTTTGCTTATTGTAAGATGTCACATCCAATCAACTCGCCTTGGCTAGCCCTGTAATGTGTGTCAATGAAACATTGTTTCCCTTCCTCATTCTGTTCTCTTCACCTCATGTAGGCCACAGCCCTCTTTTTGGGCGTGAAGACTAGGGTTTTTGTGGGGGAACTAGGGTGTGTGTGTGTGTGTGGGGGGGGGGGGGTTACTGTTGTTAACCCTTGTTTCACACCAGCTGCTCAATGTGGGAGGGTCATAGTTCAGCCTGTTGCAAACTTAATTTATCTCAGGTGTTCTTCATTTCCACATACACACGCACGCGCGCACGCACACACACACACACGCACACAGACACACACACACACGCACTCGCACCGGGCTGTGACCATGTTCCTGTAATGTAAAGGTCAAATAGGCCTACATTACTATTTTGTTTCAGCGGTGAGGGAATGCCGTGAGTCATCATACATTTTACACTTAAAAAGTAGGCATTCATATATAATTGAAGCTGGGTTTTTACAACTTTATTTATTTGGCAAAACACCAATAGAGAAGAATGAGGTTAGACGTATTTTTAACTGTCTTACGGTTTATAGATGCTTTCCTTGCTTTTGTTTTAAACACCAGTACCTTCCTTACCTCTTCTATTGAATTATACATGTTTTAACACAACCAAAGGCCATGTATGGTATATGGTAGACTTTCTTTCAACTGTAGGATTGAATTGTCAATCGAAACATTCATTGTGTTTTTTTTTATGCTTTAACTCAGATTCGAAACCCACTGTGCCCCGTTCATTCACACGTACATCAGTATGATGAGGCAAGGGGATCACTTGGCTCACAGGTTTCTGTCTGTCGTTCAAAGAGAAAAGAGGAGTTTCGCTTTTGTTATGTCAAACCGCACACGTACATCTTTAACTTCCTTCACGGTCATTATTTTGTCAGTGGTGATAGAGGGAGAGGGAGCAGTAACGTAGAAGGGGAAGAGAGAGAGAGAGAGAGAGAGAGAGAGAGCGAGAGAGAGGAGGCTGTGTCTAGACTTGACAGTTCATGCAGCTTTAGTATTCTGAGTTCTGATCATGGAATTCCGATCTACACCTACATTTAAATGTGTCCTGATTCCCTTTTCCCCACGCTATATTCAAATGCCAGTATGCATTCTACAAACAGTGGAATAGGTCAAATATGATAATAACACAACACTAACTGATGGCAGTAGCTAACTACTGTAGCTAACTAGCCAGCTAACTAGCCAGCTAACTAGCCAGCAAGCTAGCAAGCAACACTAAAGGGATTGCAAACGGTTAGTATAACTCTAGCCAAACAAAGAATAAATGGTCTAAATATTAGCTAGCTGGCTAGCATTTAGAGGCCAGCAAACAAATTCCTCACACACTAGGAATGTAATTCCTGCAACATCAGGAAAAGGTGCCTCTCGGTCCCAAAATGCACGTTTTCGGGAAGACTTGTACAGCCACACACAACGCATCCCTGATCACCTTCTGAAGTGGTCAGCCAGATCTGAACATAGTCAGACCAGAAAGTGGATCTTTGCCTGTCTTTTCAATGCGATCTTTGTATTCTGATAGCAGAAGTTGCACATAGTGTAGAAACGACCAGAGAGACAGAAAGAGAGAGAGAGAGAGGTAAAGAGAGAGGGAGAGAGCTTGTAAGAGAGCAAGAGAGAGTGCCTGTAAGAGCAAAGGAGTTTGTGGTAGAAAGAGAGAAAGAGAAAAAGAGATAAAGAATAGAGTTGAATCATTGAAGATAGGGGTTCCATTATCTCCCCTCTAATTGGTGATTGATCTAAGGGGGCCCTGGCAGGATCCAGGGGCTTTTTTCCCATGAAGATTAAAACAAACTGTTTAAAGTTGTTTCAAACAACGCGCTCGCAGGGGGTCAGAGGGCAACCACATAGTATTGGCTAATGGTAGCAAATAATGTCAATCAAGCCAAATGACCCAGTGGTGAGACTTGCGCCTGCCTCTCGCTGGAATGCAAGGAATGAACTCGCCGGGTGAGTGCCTGATTGAGGAACCACAGCACTCAGACAACCTTCTTCTCTTTCTTTCTTTCTTTCTTTCTTTCTTTCTTTCTTTCTTTCTTTCTTTCTTTCTTTCTTTCTTTCTTTCTTTCTTTCTTTCTCTCTTTCTCTCGGTGTCTGTACCTTTCTCTCTGTGTCTGTACCTTTCTCTCGGTGTCTGTACCTTTCTCTCTGTGTCTGTACCTTTCTCTCTGTGTCTGTACCTTTCTCTCTGTGTCTGTACCTTTCTCTCTTTCTCTTTACTTGCTGGATCAGAGGGTCACAGCCTGTGAGCCAAATTTGAGCATTTCCATTTATCTCCCCTTTCTTTCTCAAGCGCTTTCTTGTTGCTCTCACTCTGTCCTTTTTCCTTTACTTCGGGTTTCTCTGTGTTTCCTTTCCTTCCCCCTCCTTCCATTCGCCGGGATTGTGAGACAGACAGAACAGAGCTGGAGCGAGTCACAGTTTCACAGCCCTGCCTGTCCTGAGACTAGTCTGTGATTATATGCTTTTTCTGAGACTTAGTCGATGACGAGCATTAGCTGTAACTGCCATGACTAACCCACAGCACCACAGCAGTGGACACTTTTCACCTGATATCATTGCTGAGGCCATGTCTACTGCGCTGTACTGTACTGTAACTCATCCAAGGTCAAGTCAGTTCAACAGAACACTCCTTTTAAATAAGCGTACATGCCTTCTCTCAAACAAACAACTATAACCATGATAGCTTAGACTGACTGTGCAATGTGTGTGTGTGTGTATGATGAATTAATGTGGAACATTACATTTATAATTTATATAGCATGTCCATCTCCCTATTCCCCTGCAAAGCCAGAGAAGCATGTCCACCATACAGTATATTGCTCGCAAAACAAATGACATCACCCCAAATGGCCAAATTCCATCTAAAGGTCTTTCTATTTATTTGATTTCCCTCAGTTTTCTTATGCATTAGCTCCTTGGAAGGATTCATGGGAGGTAAATCGGAGCAAGACAGATTTTCTTGGCCCAAATTCTGTCTATAGCCCCCCTCTCCCCTCTTCTCCTACCACTCCTCTGTGCAGCGCACTCAGATACCCCGTGTTGTTACAGAACCTGCCTCACCCACCCATCTGACCACCCTCCCCTCCCCTTGCTCCAGTCTTGTAGGGGGCTCAGGGTTTGAGCTAAGGGGCTGAGGAACCCAGGCCGGGCCCAGGCCTACTGCTCCCTGATGGCCTGGGTGGAGGGTGATGTAGAGCCCGGCCGATTGGGAGCGACGGCTCGTGAGCCGTAATCCACACAGAGATGTCAGGGAGCATATCCCACATTCCCACAGTTCAGCAGCAATCACCCCTTGGGCTTGCCACTGCCCCCCTCCTGCCCCACCAGCTCTCAGTCATGCCCCACCCCCTCTGCATAGAACACTCCCACTGGTGCCCCCCAGGCCGCATGACTGCAGGGGTGAAACAGCAGGAGGTGGGGGTTGAGAGTTGAATATTCTCCTCTCTGAGTTGATCCCCATGATATGGGTATTAACTAATGTTAGCTGATAGATAGATAGATATAGCAACCTAAAAGCCTAAAGAATGGCTAGAATTGAGCTTATTTTACACACATTACTTTATTACCTTCAATCTATTAGAAAATTATCTCGAAATGTCTGGAAAATACCTCAGACAAAAATAACAATGCATTTCTGTCAGGTGACACGTGTGTCAGTAAAATGAGCTTTGTGTGTTTAGGATGGGCAAGAGAAGGAAGGTAGGTTGACGATTCTCAAAAACAAATCCCAGTAAAAATTCCTCTGTGACAAACACACACCAGTCAGTGTTTGAGCAGTTTAACTGCGGCCTTTAGCGCCCTGCTACATGGGAAAGATTTATGTTCTTCCCTGTTAGGACAACCTGCTATAACCATGTGGGTCAGGGGCGGTCCAGCACGCTCAGCACACAAATAAACCTGCTTCTCTGCCTGCGTGTATGTGCCAGTGAGTGTGTATGCATGTGTGTGAGTACACACCTGCGTAAATGTGCATCTGCATACAATCATAAGTCCCTTTCCCGATGCTTTTAAATGGAAACCTCTCAAGGCATTTTGATTCAGTCATATTAAGATGTTTAGCTGTTTGTGTAGCAAATTATATAAAGCCAGAATTATTATGCAACATATACTGGAATGAATTGGTTACAAAATAGTTTGTTTGATGGGATAAGTATAATGTATATACACTGAACAAAAATATAAAAGTGTTGGTCCCATGTTTCATGAGCTGAAATAAAACATCCCAGAAATGTTCCATACACAAAAAAGGCTTATTTCTTAAAAATGTTGTGCACAAATTTGTATACATCCCTGTTAGTGAGCATTTCTCCTTTGCCAAGATAATCCATCCCCCTGACAGGTGTGGCATATCAAGAAGCTGATTAAACAGTGTGATCATTATACAGGTGCACCTTGTGCTGGGAAAAATAAAAGGCCACTCTAAAATGTGTAGATTTGTCACACGACACAATGCCAGAGATGTATCAAGTTTTAAAGGGAGTGTGCAATTGGCATGCTGACTGCAGGAATGTCCACCAGAGCTGTTGCCAGAGAATGGAATGTTAATTTCTCTACCATAAGCTGCCTCCAACATCGTTTTACAGAATTTGGCCGTACGTCCAACCAGCCTCACAACTGCAGACCACATGTATGGCGTTGTGTGGGCAAGCGGTTTGCTGATGTCAACATTGTAAACAGAGTGCCCCATGGTGGCGGTGGGGTTATGGTATGGGCAGGCATATGACAATTTGAATACTGTGAAGAGTTCCTGAGGCCAATTGTTGTGCCATTCATCCACCGCCATCACCTCATGTTTCAGCATGATAATGCACGGCCCCATGTTGCAAGGATCTGTACACAATTCCTGGAAGCTGAAAATGTCCTAGTTCTTCCATGGCCTGCATACTCACCAAACATGTCACCATTAAGCATTTTTGGGATCCTCTGGATCGACATGTACAACAGCGTGTTCCAGTTCCCGCCAATATCCAGCAACTTCGCCAAGCCATTGAAGAGGAGTGGGACAACATTCCACAGGCCACAATCAACAGCCCGATCAACTCTGTGTGAAGGAGATGTGTCCTGTTCATGAGGCAAATGGTGGTCACACCAGATACTGACTGGTTTTCCGATCCACGTCCCTACCATTTTTGTCTGGTATCTGTGACCAACAGATGCATATCTGTATTCCCAGTCATGTGAAATCCATAGATTAGGGCCTAATTAATGTATTTCAATTGTCTGATTTCCTTATATGAACTGTAAACTCATTAAAACCGTTGTCACGCGCTGACCTTAGAGAGCTGTTTTATTTCTCTATTTGGTTTGGTAATGGGTGTGATGTGGTGTGGGCATTCTATGTTTTGTTTTCTATGTTTCTATATTTCTATGTTTTGGCCGGGTATGGTTCTCAATCAGGGACAGCTGTCTATAGTTGTCTCTGATTGGGAATCATACTTAGGTAGCCCTTTTTTTTTTAACCCTCCTTTCAGTGTGGGAAGTTGACTTTTGTTAGTGGCACTATAGCCCTGTAAGCATCATGGTTGTTTCTTTGTTTGTTGTTGGCAACATTTTAAATAAAAAGGAAAATGTACGCTCACGGCCGTGACAACCGTTTAAAAAAAAATCCATGTTTTTTTCCCCATATATATACATATAGTATTCTACTGTGTTACCGGTATGCATAATATTATGATATGTGGGTGGTCGCCCCAACAACTGTATAGTAATGCAAGTTTTAGCAACAAAAAATACCCAGAAAAGATATAGAAAAAAATGTTTTTTTTCCCCCCTACACTGGCTACATCTTGGCTTTTATATCTGTGACAGGCCTTCACATCATCGCCAGTGATTGATAGTGTTCCCTGTAAGATTTGCATAGCATGATATCTCCCTTGCCGTCATGCCACTAAACCCTCTGATGTTTGCCCTTGTCCTTAACTTTCTCGGGAATATCCCTCATTGTTCCAAATGACAAGACGGCTACTATATCACCGTAAGTCACAATGACACTCAAAAAGCAAGTATTTTTACAACCTGCAAGCATCAGTGACCAAATCTAAAAGATTGGTTAATTCCGCTGTTGACCTGATTATCTGCCAGTGAATGTGTCTACGAGAGGCAGCCAAGCCTTTTCAACTCAGCAAGGTGCCGGAGAGAGAGGTTAATGAGCTTTAAGCTGCAGCGCTATGTATGCTATTCTCTGTCCACCTTTCAAGTCCTAGGTTATTAGGAAGTGGAGAACCCAGACTATAACTCTTGATATTAGCCTGAATCCTCCCGAAAGGCTGGCTCTGGTGTTCAGCTCAGTGTTTCAGCTCCACCAGATGACTTGGAGTGAACTTGTATGCTTTTTGAACCACACTGTTTAACTATGAAGTGATGTTGACGTGATGGTGAGTTTGGGGCTGTTGCTTTTTTTAATGTAAGGAAGAAAATCTGTATTGGTTTTCCGCTAAATCCAGTCGATCATTAAGAAGCCAGCAGTGGGATAGCAGTGGCGAGGCAAGGGGAGGGGAGGGGGGGTGCTTTCTAAAATCATAAACAGAATTTGTCAATCTAAATTGACCCTGAAAACAATTAAGTCGTAGGGACCATTAAGTATGCATAACCATCATAAAACATGTCCCTGCACCAGAAAAGAAAGGGGGTAAAATCCTGGTCACAGGAAATGAGGTAATAAGGACTACACAGCGAGTCAACCTTTCTTGCTGTTGCGCTGTTGCGCTGACCTGAGGCGAGCCAGATGAACTTTATAGGGGGGGGGGGGGGTGTAGAAGGCGGGCGGGTGAAGCACGCTCTCTAATCTTGCGCTCAGCCAAGTGAGCTCATGATGCAGGAGGCTTAGCCACTGCAGTGAAAGCAATCTAATGGCCAATGAGTAATCAACACTATTGCCTGTCCCGTCTAATATGCCTGTGGCCCACGCTTAGCACTGAGCCAGTGCATTGCTCTCGGGTTCAGCTGTGGCTGACATGGCAGCTTACGAGAACAAAGAGAGACAAAAACAGACACTTAGTAATAACATTAACTAGTAAAACATAATTTTTTTCAGTTTAAGATTTGTTATATTTTTTAGTCTAGTGAAGTAAAATCAAGACTATCACTTATTTGTATCCTTTCCCCCATTTTGTTAAGTATTTAGCTGCTTAAGACTAAAGTTTACAAAACGTTAGGAATGCCCTGACAAATTTAGGCTGTTCAAAATCAAATCAAATCAAATGTGATTTGTCACATGCCTCGAATACAACAGGTGTAGACCGTACCGTGAAATGCTTACTTACTAGCCATTAACCAACATTGCAGTTTTAAGAACATAAAGTTAGGAAAATATTTACTCAATAAACTAAAGTAAAAAAAATTATAAAATCAAAAGTAATACAATAAAACTGATGACAAAAGGGGGTGCAACCCAATATTATACTAACCTATGCTTTACTTAGACTAGCTATGCTTTACTAGAACTATAAATAAACCTACATAAAGATAGTAACACTTAACACTCATAGAAGCGTGCTCTCAGGAAAGTATACTGTCTCTGACTCTTTTTTTAAAAGTCCAGGGATTGTCTTTGGTTCCAGTTCCTGATTTTTCAGCTGTCCTGGCATTGGTCACAATGCATGGCATAAGGGAGCGCTGGTGAATCAGATGAAATAATAAGAGAGAAGGCCTTGTTTGATTAGATTTATGTAAGTGCATAAAATTGCATTTATTTAGCTGGAAGGGTTAGGTGGCCAGGGAGCTGTGAAAGAGTGCTTTGCCCAAGCCATAATTTAAGTGCCCGCCCCACCCCTTCCACTGTGATGGTTAGGTCCACCTGCCAGGGAACTGGCTGTGCCAAGGCCGAAGAATAGGGGGACACAGGGGAAGGGGTTGGACTTCAAGGTTACCTGCTTTTCACAAACTAGCTAACTAATGCACGCACACACACATACACAAGCATACACACGCACGCACACACACACACACGCGCGCGCGCACTGTTGGCTTGCTGGACCACATTATTTTTTTTTATGGCTCCCTACATTCCCTGTACAATGCATCCCCCCATCCACCTGAGGGATTGTGAGCCAGGGGAAACTCACTCCAATCTCTAAAGTCATTCTGTTGGCTTTACTTGCCATATTAAATTAGTCATTTTACTCTTGCTCTGCGCTGCTTTGGCACAGCTAAGAGTCAATTAAATGTTCAATTGAAAATATTTTGTATAGGATCATATCTCAACATTTTAATAGATTGAAAAGGAAACCTTACTCTAAATGTTGTTGTTTCTGTAACCTACCAGCATAGAAATAGTTTTTCGTAATTGGTTCACTTTACGTTTTCCTTGATTTATTCCTCTTTAACAGTGATATTCATTAAGATTAGTTGCTAAATGGTTTGACATGGACATTAATACTCTCCTGCCCCAAGAGTAATTTCAAGTCTCTAATAATGCAGTCGTATTTCATAGAGGAATTTCTATTTGACATGTTAACCTCAAATTCAAAGAATAATGCCCCAGACACAGTGAAGTATGTGAATTGTACTCCTTGCTAATAGCTCTCTTGTTTTTCTCAATTCAGGTTTTAATACTCACTTACTGATTTGACTCAAAGTGGCTCGGAGGGTTTGGAGGGTTCGGAATGGGGGTCTCATAGTGGATCAGTCTACTAAAGCAGTGACGGGAGCTTTCTCTCACAGAGAAGAATTGCAGTGAAAGCGGAAGCCGGCTAACCTCTGTCAAAACTCCCATCCATCACTCAGCGTTTTAACCACGGCCACACTGAAAGACGGCCAATTACTTGGGCCAATGGATGAAATAAATACGTCCTCACATTACGAGCCATTACCATCTCGCTCGAATGTTTTTTTCCTCGTTCACTCAGGGAGCCTGCTCCAAATCATTAGGGCCCCCTCAGACCTACTGCCTCTCTCTGTTGAGAGCATGCCATCTTGGCAACCAACAGACCAATCCAGTCACATATCACACTGACTCCTAACTTGTGCAATTGGCCCAAACCACTCATTCTGACAATGGGAGAAATTAACTATGGTCCTACAGCTCACTTGTCATTTTTCCTAACCCGTCCCCACTGGTTTCAATAGAAACGTACAGTATATAAAGTGATCAGAGATTGGTTATTGTTTTAAAGATGAATTTCTTACACAGGTAGGTATGCAGCGCCCTTAACAGAAAAAGGCTGGGGTTAAGATCACTTACTGCCTTTGGTCATTGTGCTCCGAAAGATGCTTAATCATAAAACTGGTTAATCCTGTGTCTAACTATACTCTAGTCCAACCATCCCTGAGTTCCAAAAAACATTGAGGGGACTGGTGGGAATTTCCCTACTATTACGACAGATTGGTCTTGAAGAGCCTAAGAGGTGTTTGGCTGGTACCATTACAATGTCAACAGAGAAAAGCTGACCCTTATGGCTCCTCATACCTGGGTCTCTCCCCTTATTAAACTACAACGTAGAGAGGTTGTTCATTAGCCCATTAACCACCTAGAGTACTTCACTTTCTGGGGGTGTGTGTGCCCCGATCAGTATTTTAGTTGATTCCAGGTGTTCAATGTTTATGGGTAATTTTTTAGCTTTAAAGCACAATAAAGTCCGAGAGGCTTAATTAAGGGGACAAGGGAGGGGAGAGAGACATGGGGGCCTGTTTATTAGACAGCAAATAGACAGCAAGTGGCTTTACGGTGTGGAAGGTCATTGTTGGTTAATAAGTTGCCACATGAGTGCAGGCAGGTGCTGTGTTAACACCTCTTAACTCGGCTTTCCAGCAGAAGCCATTCATCAGGCCAGTGTTAATGAAGGCCATATAATTAATAGGTGGGTGGCAGAGAACCCCCCCTGAGTTAATCAATGCAAGCCTGTTTGGAGAGCTGTGGTGAGATGGGACACTATGTTCTGATAGGGGTCAGGGAAGGTGGAGGCTTTTATGAGGGATAGATTTGTTGCTGGGAACCCTGTCCTTCACTTGAAGGCTTTGTGTTGTTCAGGTGTGTGTGCGTGCATGTATGGGTGTGTGTGTGTGTGTGGTGTGTGTGGTAAGATGACTATGAGGGAGTAGGCTTTTGTAAAGTTCCTCACCTCCCCCATGCAGCAAGCATAAGAATGAGAGAAGAATGTATCAGACATTTTAAGAAAAATATATCAGCTAATGTAGTTCTGTACAAATAAACCGTTTTTCCTTACTTAAATGGGATTTATTCAGACTGCAGATGTTTTTGTCACACTGTGTCCTGACTCTCTGTTTTGGACATCCCCGGCTCTCTGTTTTGGACATCCCCGGCTCTCTGTTTTGGACATCCCCGGCTCTCTGTTTTGGACATACCCGGCTCTCTGTTTTGGACATCCCGGCTCTCTGTTTTGGACATCCCCGGCTCTCTGTTTTGGACATACCCGGCTCTCTGTTTTGGACATCCCCGGCTCTCCGTTTTGGACATCCCCGGCTCTCTGTTTTGGACATCCACCATGACTATCTTCTGTATCATCGAATGGAGTTTATAGAGTGCTGGCTTTGTTTCTATGTGGATATGGGTGAGTTCACAGAGCCTCAAAGACCGCTGAGTATTTTCCCAGCGCCCCCCCATGCACAGTCCTTCACCTCCACCTTATCTTCTGAAATGGATTGTTTACTTTCCTCTCTTCAAAGTAGAAATATTGGCAGCCTCTTGCTAATGGGGATTTGGGAAGGCTACTGTTCTGGAGCTTGTCAAGCCCTGTCTAACCCGCCATCCTCGTCCAGACACTGCAAAGAGTGGGAGCTGTTTTACGGTTTCTCTCTCTCTCTCTCTCTCTCTCTCTCTCTCTCTCTCTCCCTGTCTCCCTCTCTCTCTCAATCCTATAACTCCCCATGTGCCCTTGCTTTGCACCTGGTTATTTATACAAAACCCGTCCTTGTGATTACCAAATGTAAATACACCAGAGCCTTTGCATTGCTGAGGAATAGAAATACTAATGAATTGAACGCTAGCCTCTCTTCATCTCCCTGTTGACAAAAAGCACAGCATTGATGTGGTAGACTAGGCGATTAGCCTATTCCTGTTTTTTCCCTTCTCCTTGAGTGTTCTTGTTATCCCGCTCAGAGAACAGCTACGAGTGAATGCGTCTCCTTCCTGGACTAAGTTCAAGCATTTCCACTGTGAACGAGTCGCTCTTTCTGGTTGGAGGGTTTGATATTCATCATTGGGCTCCCCTATCCTCCTTATTCATAGTGTGGGGGAGTAGAAGGGTTAGGGGGGTGGGAGAAGCTTCACAATGGTCAACTGAAAAGAACCATTCTTTTATTCAGCAATTAACCCCATCTGGGTAAATAATACGGTGTTGTGCAATAGAGCCGTCACTCTTATGCGCCGAGCCCAGAACCCGAGAGCACTTCAAAAAGTCCCCCGCTCGCCCAAACGATGACAAGATGCTGCAGAAAACCGCTTTTCACAAAGTATATAATGCAAAGGATTGTGTTTCACTGTACAGTACTATGGAAAGGGGACATACCCAGAAAAGAACGGGAGATGGAGAGAGGGAGAGATGGAAGAGAGAAGTAGAGAGGGACTAAACCTCCGGTGATATCACAGATAACATGTCTGGATGCACTTACCTGCCTGGAAACCCGATCTTGATATTTAAAATTCTGGGGCTCAGGCACTTATAAGGAGAGAGGAGAACATTTGGCCTGGGAGGGGGGAAAGGCCCCTCCTGTGTGGCCACGGGGGTGGCTGGGGGACAGAAGGGTGGATGTATATAGGCCTATGTGTGAGAATTGGATTTGTTCATCTTCGTTTTCATAACCCCAATTCCCACCAGCACACACATCCACATATGTACACATGCATTCACGCACACACACATTTAGTCCGATCCGTTTTTGTGGCGTGGAGAACAGTAATTAACGTCGATCAAGCCAATGCAGGCCAGATTTACAGCAAGTCAGAAGAGAATGTGATATGGTGGACGTGGGAAATGCAGAGGGGAGAGGCTGGTGGTGTGGAGAGGCCGGGGCCTCATTAAGAGGGGAACTGATCTTCCCAGAGAGACAGAGCCCATCAGGATCCAGATTACGGCCGTGCTCCTGGGGCTCCCGTTAACCAAGCTCCCCCCAAGACCCCGCACTGCTGGGCTGCACTCTGGAATGGGAGGTGAAATGTAACTACTGCTACCTTATATAATGTTACTTACCCTACATTATTCATCTCATATGCATATGTATATACTGTACTCTAGATCATCGACTGCATCCTTATGTCACTAGCCACTTTAACTATGCCACTTTGTTTACTTTGTCTACATACTCATCTCATATGTATATACTGTACTCGATACCATCTACTGTATGCTGCTCTGTACCATCACTCATTCATATATCCTTATGTACATATTCCTTATCCCCTTACACTGTGTATAAGACAGTAGTTTTGGAATTGTTAGTTAGATTACTTGTTGGTTATCACTGCATTGTCGGAACTAGAAGCACAAGCATTTCGCTACACTCGCATTAACATCTGCTAACCATGTGTATGTGACAAATAAAATTGATTTGATTTGATTTGAACTAGGGAGAGAGGTAGTCTCTTATGGCTGTGCTGTGGAATGCACAACACTAAGGAGTAGTGAACTGGACACACTCCAAACCACTCTGAGATGCAATATTGGTGTCAACTGTGGTGTCACTGCATCTCGTGATTTCCCTGTGAATCTAATAACTCTCTTCCTCGTAACTGTAGTATGTTTCTGTTCAAATCAAATCAAATCAACGTTTCTTGGTCGCACACACAGATTTTCAGATGTTATTGCAGGTGCAGTTAAAATGCTTGTGTTTCTAGCTTCAACAGTGCACTAATACCTAGTAATACAAAACAATATACACATAATCTAAAAAATAAAAATTAAGGAATTAAGAAATATCAGAACGAGCATTGTCAGAGTCCGGTGTATATATATATATATATATATATACAGTACTGGTCAAAAGTTTGGACACACCTACTCATTCAAGGGTTTTTCTTTATTTTTACTATTTTCTACATTGTAGAATAATAGTGAAGAGATCAAAACTATGAAATAACACATGTGGAATCATGTAGTAACCAAACAATTGTTAAACAAATCAAAATATATTTAACATTTTTGATTCTTCAAAGTAGCCACCCTTTGCCTTGATGACAGCTTTGCACACTCTCTCAACCAGCTTCATAAGGTAGTCACCTGGAATGCATTTCAATTAATATGTGTACCGGGTGGTAGCCGGCTAGTAACCATGTGTCACGCCCTGACCTTAGAGATCCTTATTTATTCTCTATGTTTGGTTAGGTCGGGTGGGAATATATATGATTTCTCTTTCTTTGTTGGTTTTGCCGAGTGTGGTTCCCAATCAGAGGCAGCTGATATCGTTGTCTCTGATTGGGGATCATATATAAGTTGTGATTTTCTGTTTGGGTTTAGTGGGGTGTTATTTTCTGTTTAGTGTCTGTGCCTGACGGAACTGTTCGCTTTCTTTTTTTTGGATTTGTTATTTTTGTTTGAGTGTTTCTTGAAAATAAATATCATGAACACTTTCCACGCTTCTCTTTGGTCCACTCTTCCTTCCCCCGACGAGAGCCGTTACACAGGGACTAATGTTCAGGGCAGGGTACTGGGTGTAGGCCGGCTAGTGGAGACTGTTTAACAGTCTGATGGCGTGGAGGAAGAAGCTGTTTATCAGTCTCTCGGTCTGAGCTTTGAATGCACCTGTACTGTCTCTGCCTTCGAGATGGTAATGGGGTTAACAGGTTGTGGCTCGGGTGGCTGAGGTCCTTGATGATCTTATTGGTCTTCCCGTGGCACTTTCTTCACCACACTGTCTGTGTGAAGGGACCATTTCAGGTGGTCAGGAACTTGAATTTTTGACCCTTTCCACTGCGGCTCCGTCGATGTGGACCTCTTAGTTTTTTTCACATTGAGGGAGAGGTTATGGCAACACTCTGCCAGGGCTCTCACCTCTTCCCTGTCGACTGTCTTGTCGTTGTTGGTCATCAGGCCTACCACTGTCATCAGAAAACCTGATGATTGAGTTGGAGATGTGCATGATCGCGCAGTCATGAGTGAACAGGGAGTGAACAGGAGGGGGCTGGACACGCACCCCTGTGGGGCCCCCCTTTTGAGGATCAGTATGGCGAAGGTGTTGTTGCTTACCATTACCACTTGGGGTTGTCCTGTCATGAAGTCCAGGACCCAGTTTAACTCCATGTTACCTACTTTTCCCCACACTCTTTGCTTGACTTCTCTCTGTTTCTGTTACTTATAGTGCTAGGGCCTCATTTATCAACCGTGGGCAAATGTCATACTCAATTCTGTCGTACGTTGAGATTTTTGAATTTGCTTGTGCAACAAAAGATTGGGATTTATCAAACTGTCACACGTAAAAATTAAGCATGTTTTCATTGATAAATCCAAGCCATACTAAATTTTGCACTTGTGAAAGAGCGCTACAACCCCGCCTGGAAAAACCTGACTCATATGCTGTATGATTTGGAGATGTTGGAACTGGGCCATGACAATTCCTCAAAGAAAGTGCAATGGCGAATTTGATCACATTTCTGTAGAGGTGTGGGCAGAATGCTTTAAATGCATGTGATAAACACCGGCGAGTGATAAACACCGGTGAGTGATAAACACCGGCGAGTGATAAACACCGGCGAGTGATGAACATTGGCGAGTGATAAACATCGGCGAGTGATAAACATTGGCGAGTGATAAACACCGGCGAGTGATAAACATTGGCGAGTGATAAACACCGGCGAGTGATAAACATTGGCGAGTGATAAACACCGGCGAGTGATAAACATTGACGAGTGATAAACAATGCCGAGTGATAAACACCGGCGAGTGATAAACACCGGCGAGTGATAAACACCGAGTGATAAACACCGGCGAGTGATAAACACTGGCTATGCTTTCTGCAAGGTTGATTGTCTATTCGAACGATTTAAAAGAAAATGCTACAGCTCACACTTCCACGAAAAATACTACTTGTTGTTACATATTTTGTTTATCTATTTACTATTGTGTTTCTATCTCCTGCCTTGGAGATAGATAGGCTATGAGATGAAATAGGCCATGATGTCCCGATCCTATCTCATTATGTAGCCTATCCATACTGTCAAATATTTTTCACCGACTACCGGTCTATTTACTTTCAAACATGCTTGGCTATTGAATGAGCAATGGATAAATGGTAGCCTAATATTTGTTGTGTGGAGGGATTACACCAGTCATGTCAAAAAGGAGAGAAAGGAGATGATTATGATTTAGGCCTATGTAAAAAGTAACATTTGAGGCTCCTTAGCAACGGCAAATGCATCTGTTTTATTATTAGGCCAAAGTTTTTATGTTTTTATTAGCCTACCGTTATTATAATTCCTGTGCATCAAGCACACCATTTTCCCTCTAAATAATAACATTTGCTTGCAATACAATTGATCAGCCACTAGATGCTGTGCGTACGTGGATATATGCACACTTTCCCAACAAGTAAAACATTTATAAATACCAACCTTTGCTGGAAAACATTCGCACGCAAGGTTTAGAGTATTTTTGTGCACACGCACCTTCGCCCCCGGACCATACTTATCAATACGTTTTGAATTGTGTTACTTTTGAGATTGAGGGTGAAGGAATGCCACACCCACACGTACATAGCAATGCACGCATGTGAACACACACACACTCGCAGGCACACGCACACTCACACACACACACACATGCAATCGATGCATAACTTACTGTACTTTTGTCATTAAGGCAGGAAAGATGCATAGTTTTAATTGAGCGTGGAACACAAAACCAAGGGGAAGGGGGAAGAGGACAATGTTACATGCAGCACGGGAAGCATGAATGACGCAAACAATAACAATCATGATAAATTTTTCTTTAATGAAAAATACTTCACACCGAGTTTAGACACAAGGAATAAAGAACACGGAGAAGAATGTCGGCGAGCTCTCGGAGTAAGCCCTCAGCTGCATGCCTGTGTATTTCTCCCTGCCAAAACAACACACTGGGTGTTAGCCATGAGGCTGGAATCTCGAACTCGTAGCTTTTGTGGAATACATATTTCAAAATCAAACATCTGTTAAGTTACAAATGGTTTGCAGTTTTACTTTTGAAGTTAGACTAGACCGCTCAAACTGCAGTCTACCCTAGTAATGGCAATGTAAACCCGTAAACATCCTACGTAAAACCCCCCAAAAAACGGAACAACATCATTCACCTTTGTATAATATAATAAAATAAGGAAGATACAATAATATCCGGGGACGATAGACACAAACAAAATCCGATCATATCCAGGTGGATGTCAGTTAATTCTCTGAAGACATACGGCACTTCGTGTCATGTCTGTAGATGCAGCCCACCTCTCTGTTTTCTATCGGGCATCAAGCTCTTTAGCAACCTGACAGGATGATGCTGCAGTAAAAAGAGAAGGCATGGCATTCTGGCCCTATCCCGTTGGACCTCTCCCCTCTGTAGTTTATTATCTAATCACTGAGCCCTCGTAGAGGCGGCCATGGCCAATGGACCCAAACCACATGGCCAATAGAGCACCCAACAGACTGTGTCATCTCAGCCTGCACAATCAAAAACAAACACTAAGCCACTAGTTCAGCTTTCTGGGGAGATTTAGGAGCGAGACACAGAGCGCCGGGATCAAATGGAGTGGTTTTCTCACACTCTGTTATATTTTGTTTAGGTACTTAGGAATTTACTAAATGTTAGTAAGAGATACAGACAGGGAGCCTTTAGTGCGGTGTCCATATGAGGAACCTGTAGTGCGGTGTCCATATTAGGACAGCCTCAGAGATGGATTTGTTTAGCTTTTGGATAAGTCGTAGGGCTCCGGCTGTGTTCATTGCTCCTGGTCCAGGAGGCCATCTCTGTGTAGGTTTTTGTCCCAACCCAGCACTAACACACCTGATTCAGCTAATCAAGGTATTTTACACGTCTTTAAATCAGCCTTGTCCTTTTAGGCTTTCGCCAATGCGTGATACGGTATACATTGTACGTTCTGAGTTCTTTTACCTGGTTATGTTTTTGGAACTGTAGTGTTACATCATTAGCCTGTTCGGCGGTCATACAAAATGCACTCCAATATCTGTACACAACTTTTTTACTGAAATCAACATTTCCCCCGAAAGCTTATGTCTGTACAGAATTTAGACATTTTGTAATGTTTATTTTTTATTTTTTTTAAATTTATTTTTTTACAGCAGTCAGCATTTCTTTAAAAGCTATTTCATGGGGTGCTGATTTTATGTCCTGTCCCAAACAGAAGCGATAATCTCCCAATTAAACCCTTGCAGTAAAGACCAGAGTGGAGGACTCTTCCAGGTGGCCATGTTCTGGCACATGTCTGCATGGACATAATCATACATTCTTTAATGTCTAAAGTACATGAGCTACTGTACCTCATGAGCTACTAAAACAGTGCCAAAGCCGCCTCATTTATATCTAGTCAAAAAAGCATGCATTTAAATATCAAGTGAAAGTCACTCTGGCATTTGACAATGTAACATGAAATAAGTGCTCTGATAAACACATCATACAGTAAGGGTTTATAGCCCCTTTATGACACTTTCCCTCTATCAGTATGATCTTCAAGTGATAGTACAGGAAGATACAAACACTAGCCTGCATTCACATGGACGCGCGTGCTCACACACACACACACACACACACACACACACACACACACACACACACACACACACACACACACACACACACACACACACACACATTGCCTCGGCAGGGATCCTCAACGGGGCTGAGCTCAGGCAGACATCACAAAACAAGACAACAGACAATTAAATAGCAGCCTGGAGTTAATCCAGGGCTTTAATGAAAGTACGGTTTCCCCTGCCCCAGGTAACTGCTCGACGTGATTGTATCTGTGGAACAATTACACTGTCACAATCAAAGGCAACTGACTTTAAGTAGTCTGTTAAGTCCCATCGTGGGGCTAATAACCACTCATTTCTTTCCCAGTGTCACAAAGGCCCTGAATCCTCCCTTTGTTCTGCAGATCATCTCCCTCTAAATAGATTGCTTGGCGTTACTCTTCAGGCACTTAGATGGCCATGCCTCTTAAAGGGCCCAGCCCACCATGGCCCTGAGGGGTTGCGAGGAGCGCAGACAGTAGAGATGATACCCCTCTCCAACAAGGGTTCCCAAATCACCTCCTCACTCAGTCTCAACCTCTAATGTTGCATTACTGTGTAAACCATTCTGTTATATATTACAACGTCTTTGCTAGACCACAATTTCTATGTGGTGGGTTTTTTCCATGTGTTTTCTGGAAGGGCCCGGTTGCTCGAGGCACAAAGGTAAATTGTCATCCTGAAAGCAGTCTGAGCCGCTGGAGGCTTATCCCTTTTATTTATAGAGTTATTACATAGTCTCGTTCGAGGATAAAATGTATCCACTTCATTTTAACGCTCTGCAGATTTCGATTTTTCCTTTTACCTTATAAGTTAATACCTGTTCCATGTTTAACATCAATTAAAGGTATAAGGGTAATTACAGAAGACACAGGAGAAAAAGACAGTATCCTGTAGTTTCTCTTCCATAGTTTAATGATTTGCCAGCCTTCCCAACATGTGGCATGTCTGGAATGTTTGTTCCCTCTATTGAGAGCATGATAGTTATTGTGTCAAGAGGAGGAAGAAAAGGATCTACGCGGCCTATCTCAGTACACACAGACACACACAGACACACACAGATGCACACACACACACACACACACACACACACACACACACACACACACACACACACACACACACACACACACACACACACACACACACACACACACACACACACACACACACACACACACACACACACACACACACTGATTGTATAGGCTAGGTGCCCACTGATCGATGTTAGTAGAGATATGAATGGGTATAATGATTTTAAATGATCAGCTAGTTGATCCATGTTGCAAGTCTAGTTTGAGAGACCCCTTATTGCAGCTGGTTTTACTTCACCTGATTCATCACTGTACAGAAACACCCAGTAATGGGTTACATTTATTTTTTTCTCTACCCCCTCTCGCCTACTTTTTAAAGTCTCTCTCTCTCTCTCTCTCTCTCTCTCTCTCTCTCTCTCTCTCTCTCTCTCTCTCTCTCGCTCTCTCTCTCTCATTCACTTTCTCTCTCTTCATTCACTCTCTCTGTCCCTGGGACACCCCATTCATTTATTGTTTTATTAAACTTCAGCGCTCTCTGAGACTCATTTCCTCTCTCAGACCCCTTCCTGTGGCTCGTCGTGGAACACAGAGTACGCTCTGAGTTTCCCAGAGGCTGGCAGGGTCGTGGTGGGGATGGTGTTGGGGGATACGGTAGGGTTTGGTATGGGATGGGGAGGGAGGGAGGGAATGGTGGGATATGATTTGGGGAAGCTCTCCCACTTAGCCGACTCAGCTGTTCCACTGTTCATACCAGACCCCATTCCTTTGTTCCATGGGCTACCAAAACGCAGCAGGCATAGACACAGGAGACAAGGTGGAGTCCTGGTTAAAATTGAGGCGAAGAGAAAACTGAACGTCGCTCCCCTCCGTTCTATTGGCAAATGTCCAGACACTTGAGAACAAGATTGATGAGCATTGTTTGAGAGTCTCCTAGATACTTGCAAAGCTGCAATATTATATGTCTTACTCAGTGGAGGCTCCTCGGAAGACGAAGGGAAATATCATCCTACTCAATGAATGTCATAAAAATAAAAATAGTGAAACATTAAAACAGTTATCAATTTTAGATAAAACTATACTAACTATATTCACGTCACCAAATAATTGATTAAAACACATTGTTTTGCAATGAAGGTCTACAGTAGCCTCAACAGCACTCTGTAGGGTAGCACCAAGATGTAACTGGAGGACAGCAATTTTCCATCCTACTCTGGGTACATTGAATTCAATGCAAAACCTAGGAGGCTCATGGTTCTCACCCCCTTCCATAGACTTACACAGTAATTATGATGACTTCCCGAGGATGTCCTCCAACCTATCAGAGCTCTTGCAACATGAACTGACATGTTGTCCACTCAATAAACGGATCAGAGAATGAATTTAGTACTGTAAGCAGTCGCTACAGCCAGCAAGCACTGCAATGCATAAAACGTGGTGAATAGTTGTCTCAAAGAGAGAAAAAGACTATAGTTGACAAGCTAGCTGGCTAAGGCTATCAAACACTGAATCACCAAGTCAAGGTAAACTTTTGATGTTATCCAGTTTCTGCCAAACTGCTTGCTGTGCACTGTACTACTGCATGATTGTAGAGGGTTTACTAATGCGTGAGTTCTAGTAGATATGTTGACTATGACGTTAGATAATATGGTGACATTGGCAATGATGTAGGCTGTGTGTAATTGTTATGGCATGGTTTGACTTGGAAAGGTTTTTCACCTGGCGAAAGAAAAAGGTGAGATGAGGAGAGAGCGTAGATGCGAGAAGGAATTATACAACAAGCAATGTTATGATGCTGTTTGTATGTGGCTGCCATGAAATTGAACTGTGTGTGCGAGTGATCAGGGGTGAATTCATTCTGCCAATTCTGTTGAAAAACATTTCTTAAACGGAAGCAAACTGAACAAAATGGGTATAAACCTATCTGAATTTGTCCAATAGAAACTCTTGTTTGCAATGGTTTGGACTAATTATTAAACCCTAGATCAGCAAGATGCAGGCAGCGGTATTGAAAGTGTCACTGTCTTGATTACTCCAATTTGATTCGCTGACCACAATTGTCCCTGCTCCCAAGAGCTCCAATGTAACCTGCCTAAAAAACTATTGCCCTGTAGCACTCACATCAGCTTTGAAAGGCTGGTCATGTCACACATCAACACCATCATCCCAGACACCCTAGACCCACTCCAATTCGTTTACCACCCCAACAGTTCCACAGATGACGCAGTCTCAATTGCACTTCACACTGCCCCCTCCCACCCGGACAAGAGGGGAAATTACTATGTGAGAATGCTGTTCACAGACTACAGCTCAGCTTTCAACACCATAGTCCCCATCAAGCTCATCAACAAGATAGGGACTCTGGAACTGAACCCCTCCCTCTGAAACTAGATCCTTGACGGGTTGGGTCAGGCATGTGTGCTAAATCTGTTCCTGTACTCCGCGTTTATCCACCACTGCATGACCACGCACGTCTCCAACACCATCATCAAGTTTGCTGACGACACAACTGTGGTTGGCCCGATCACCAACGGCGAAGAGTCAGCCTACAGGTAGGAGGTCAGAGACTTAGCAGTGTGGTGCCAGGTCAACAACCTCTCCCTCAAAGTAAGTATTACCAAGGAGCTGATCGTGAACTACAGGAGAAAGTGCGGACTGCACGCCCCATCCACATCAATGAGTCTGATGTGTCTCCTGACCCCTCCTGTCTCAGCCTCCAGTATTTATGCTGCAGTAGTTTATGTGTCGGGGGGCTAGGTTAGTTTAGTTATATCTGGAGTACTTATCCTGTCCTATTCGTTGTCCTGTGTGAATCTAAGTGTGCGTTCTCTAATTCTCTCCTTCTCTCTTTCTTTCTCTCTCTCGGAGGACCTGAGCCCTAGGACCATGCCCCAGGACTACCTGACATGATGACTCCTTGCTTTCCCCAGTCCACCTGGCTGTGCTGCTGCTCCAGTTTCAACTGTTCTGCCTTATTATTATTCGACCATGCTGGTCATTTATGAACATTTGAACATCTTGGCCATGTTCTGTTATAATCTCCACCCGGCACAGCCAGAAGAGGACTGGCCACCCCACATATGCTCTCTCTAATTCTCTCTTTCTTTCTCTCTCTCGGAGGACCTGAGCCCTAGGACCATGCCCCAGGACTACCTGACATGATGACTCCTTGCTGTCCCCAGTCCACCTGACTGTGCTGCTGCTCCAGTTTCAACTGTTCTGCCTTATTATTATTCGAACATCTTGGCCATGTTCTGTTATAATCTCCACCTGGCACAGCCAGAAGAGGACTGGCCACCCCACATAGCCTGGTTCCTCTCTAGGTTTCTTCCTAGGTTTTGGCCTTTCTAGGGAGTTTTTCCTAGCCACCGTGCTTCTACACCTGCATTGCTTGCTGTTTGGGGTTTTAGGCTGGGTTTCTGTACAGTACTTTGAGATATCAGCTGATGTACGAAGGGCTATATAAATACATTTGATTTGATTTGATGTGGAGTGGATTCGAGAGCTTCAAGGTCCTTGGCATCTACATCACTAAGGACTTAACATGGTCCACACACACCCACACAGTTGTGAAGGGGGCACGGCAGTACCTCTTCCCCTTCAGGAGGTTTAACAGATTTGTCATGGGCCCTCGGATCCTCAAAAAGTTTTACAGTTGCACCATTGAGAGCATCTTAGTATGACAAATGCACCTCCCTTGACCGCAAAGTGCTACAGAGAGTGGTGCAGAAACAGTACATCACTGGGGTTGAGCTCCCTGCCATCCAGGACCTCTATATCAAGCGGTCAGAGGAAGGCCCGAAACATTGGCACAGACTCCTAGCCACCCAAGACATAGACTGTTCACAATGCTACCGTCTGGGTGCTCTCGTACCAGAGCATCGGCTATCGTACCAACAGGCTCCGAGACAGCTTCTACCACCAAGACTACTAAATAGCAAGACTGCTAAATAGGCAATTAATGGTACCCAAACTATTTGCACTGACTCTATCTTGCACTGACCCTACGCACACTCACTAGACTATGTACAGTGCATTCGGAAAGTATTCAGATGCCTTGACTTTTACCACATTTTGCTACGTTACACCCTTATTATAAAATTGATTAAATTGTGTATTTTTCTCATCAATCTACACACAATAACCCATATTGACAAATCAAAAATAGGTTAATATCACATTTACAGTATATAAGCATTCAAACCTTTTACTCAGTACTTTGTTGAAGGACACAATGGCAGTGATTACAGCCTCGAGTGCATTCGGAAAGTATTCAGACCCCTTCCCTCTATCCACTTTTTGTTACGTTACAGCCTTATTCTAAAATCGATTAAATAAATAAAAATCCTCATCAATTGACACACAATACCCCATAATGATTAAGGGAAAACAGCTTTTTAGAAATGTTTTGAAAATGAATTACAAATAAAAAATATATCTTATTTACAAAAGCATTCAGACCCTTTGCTATGAGACTCGAAATTGAGCTCAGGTGCATCCTGTTTCTATTGATCATCCTTGAGATGTTTCTACAACTTGATTGGAGTCCACCTGTGATAAAATCAATTGATTGGACATGATTTGGAAAGGCACACATCTATCTATATAAGATCCCACTGTTGACAGTGCATGTCAGAGCAAAAACCAAGCCATGAGGTCGAAGGAATTGTCTGTAGAGCTCAGAGACAATATTGTTTCAAGGCACATAAGGGTACTGAAACATTGGAACCACCAAGACTCTTCCTTGAGCTGGCCACCCGGCCATACTGAGTAATCGAAGAGAGAAGGGCCTTGGTAAGTGACCAAATACCCTGTGGTCACTCTGACAGAGCTCCAGAGTTGTGAGGTGCTGTGAGGATATGCTGTGAGGATCTTTTTCAGCAGCAGGGACTGGGTAACTAGTTAGCATCGAGGGAAAAATGAATGGAGCGAAGTACAGAGAAATCATTGACGAAAACCTGCTCCAGAGCTTTCGACTCTGTCAATCACCACAGTCTTATCGGCAGACTAAATAGCCTTGGTTTCTCAAATGACTGCCTCGCCTGGTTCATCAACTACTTCTCAGATAGAGTTCAGTGTGTTAAATCGGAGGGGCTGTTGTGTGGTGCCAGGTCAACAACCTCTCCCTCAAAGTAAGTATTACCAAGGAGCTGATCGTGAACTACAGGAGAAAGAGCGGACTGCACGCCCCATCCACATCAATGAGTCTGTTGTGGAGTGGATTCGAGAGCTTCAAGTTCCTTGGCATCTACATCACTAAGGACTTAACATGGTCCACACACACCCACACAGTTGTGACGGGGGCACGGCAGTGGCAGTCTGGCAGTCTCTATGGGGGTACCACAGGGTTCGATTCTCGGGCCGACTCTTTTCTCTTTATATTTCAATGATGTTGCTCTTGCTGCTGGTGATTCTCTGATCCACCTCTACACAGGCAACACTATTCTGTATACATCTGGCACTCCTTTGGACACTGTGTTAACAAACTTCCAAATGAGCTTCAATGCCATACAACACTCCTTCCATGGCCTGCTTTTAAATGCTAGTAAAACTAAATGTATGCTCTTCAACCGATTGCTGCCCGCATCCACCCACTTGACTAGCATCACTACTCTGGACGGTTCTGACTTAGAATATGTGGACAACTGTAAACTATCCTTCTAGACTCACATTAAGCATCTCCAATCCAAAATTAAATCTAGAATTGGCTTCCTATTTCGCAACAAAGCCTCCTTCACTCATGCTGCCAAGCATACCCTCGTAAAATTGACTATCCTACCAATCCTCGACTTCGGCGATGTCATTTACAAAATAGCCTCCAACACTCTACTCAGCAAACTTGATGTAGTCTATCACAGTGCCATCCGTTTTGTCACCAAAGCCCCATATACTACCCACCACTGCGACCTGTGTGCTCTCGTTGGCTGGCCCCTGCTACATATTTGTTGCCAAACCCACTGGCTCCAGGTCATCTATAAGTCTTTGCTAGGTAAAGCCCCTTATCTCAGCTCACTGGTCACCATAGCAACACCCACACGTAGCACACGCTCCAGTTGGTATATTTCACTGGTCATCCCCAAAGCCAACACCTACTTTAGCAGCCTTTCCTTCCAGTTCTCTGCTGCCAATGACTGGAACGAATTGCAAACATCACTGAAGCTGGAGTCTCATATCTCATATCGGTTGTCAGAGCAGCTTACCGATCACTGTACCTGTACACAGCCAATCTGTAAATAGCACACCCAACTACCTCATCCCCATATTGTTATTTATCTTTTTGCTCTTTTGCACCCCAAAATCTCTAATTGCACATCATCATCTGTCCATCTATCACTCCAGTGTTAATGCTAAATTGTAATTATTTCGCCTCTGTGGCCCATTTATTGCCTTACCTCCCTAATCATCTACATTTGCACACACTGTTCATCGATTTTTATATTGTGTTATTGACTGTACGTTGGTTTATGTAACTCTGTGTTGTTGTTTTTGTCGCACTGCTTTGCTTTGTCCAGGTCGCAGTTGTAAATGAGAACTTGTTCTCAACTGGCCTACCTGGTTAAATAAAGGTGGAAAAAAGGTGCTTCAACAAAATACATTATGTAAATGTCATGTTTCAGTTGTTGTTTCTTTCTAAATGTGCAAAAATCTTTTGCTTGGTCATTATGTGGTGTTGTGTGTATATTGATGTGTGTGTGTGTGGGGGGGGGGGGGGGGGGGGGGTGGACAATTTAATCAATTTTAGAATAAGGTTGTAACATAACAGAATGTGGAAAAGACAAAGGGTCTGAATAGTTTCCGAATGCACTGTATCTACATCAAATACCTCATTCCTCTGCACATTGATCTGATACTGGTACTCCCTGTATATAGCTCCACATTGATCTGGTACTGGTACTCCCTGTATATAGCTCCACATTGATCTGGTACTGGTACTCCCTGTATATAGCTCCACATTGATCTGGTACTGGTACTCCCTGTATATAGCTCCACATTGATCTGGTACTGGTACTCCCTGTATATAGCTCCACATTGATCTGGTACTGGTACTCCCTGTATATAGCTCCACAATGATCTGGTACTGGTACTCCCTGTATATAGCTCCACATTGATCTGGTACTGGTACTCCCTGTATATAGCTCCACATTGATCTGGTACTGGTACTCCCTGTATATAGCTCCATTCTTGTGTATTTTATATATTTCCTCTTGTATTACTATTTTATTTGTATTTGTGTTTTTAACCCTTGTGTGGTGTTCGAGTCTGTCTGGCCCATTTTCAATGTTTGCTAAAAAAAAATGATACTGTGAAGAACATAAAATAACACATTTAAATTAAATATGTGGTGTTCGGGTCAACTGGACCCGAGGGTGATAAAAGTGTGTAGGTGAAAACAAGTCAAAATGAAAGAAAAAGGTTTGCTGTGTGCCTTCACTCTGTCTTCCTCCTTACTGGGCCTGCTGTTTAAACATAGCACCAATAACCCGTCTGTCTCCCTGGCTGTCTGCCTGTCTCCTGCTTTTCTCGCAGTCTTTACCCTTTGTAGCGTGTGAAACTACACAATGTATTGCGGGAACCTGCACAATGTTATTACAACACATTATTTGAATACATTATTTTGATACATTGTCAAAAATGCAGTTTTTTCCCCATTCCCTACCCCAGCCAGGTGCAAATTGGGGGAGGGACACAACAAATAAATAGCTTTCCATGTGTGGCTCCTTACCACAATCAATCAGTATGGCAAAAAGAATTTCTGCTCAGAAGGCCTTGGAAATCATTTTTGCAGAGAGAGCAGCTACTGGTGGAAGGATCGTCTTCCACTTTGGAAGATAAATAATTTTCCAAATTTGAGGATCATGTCTCTGTCAATTTGGAGTCTGATGTAAAAAAAAAAGTGAAATTGAATGGTCTTGTTGCCCAAGAAATGGCTGCTAATGTGATAAGGATGCGACCAGGGCCAACGCGGATGGCGGTTACTCATGTGCAGGACATGAGGACAGGACATGTCTTATTTTGAACTGTTCATCCCAGACACCATCCAGAAAATCATTCTGGACTGCACTAATTTGGAGGGGAGGCAAGTTTTTGGAGAGAAATGGAAGGAGATGGAACAAACTAATTTACATGCATATTTTGGGATTCTTATCCTTGCTGGTGTTTTCAGATCGAATGGGGAATCCATGTGGGAGGCAGAAACCGGCAGATAACTTTTCCGTGCAACAACGTCTCTGGAAAACTTCCACATTATATCCAGGATTATCCGCTTTGATAGCTGAGACACCAGACCAGCTCGGCAGCAGAGAGACAAGCTAGCTGCAATCAGGTCAGTGTGGGACAAGTGGGTGGACTGTCTTCCCCTGTTTTACAACCCTGGGCCCAACTTTACTGTTGATGAGTAGCTTATGCCATTTAGGGGCTGCCCCTTCAGGAAGTACATACCGTCTAAACCTGCAAAATATGGAATCAAGATCTGGGCTGCTTGTGATTCTGCTTCATCAAATGCTTGGAACTTGCAAGTGTATATGGGGAAGCCAGATGAATGGAGCCCCTGAGAAGAACCAATGGATGCAGGTTGTCCTGGAAGTGACACAGGGACTCCGTGGCCACAACATCACATACAATACGTGTTTTACTTCGTACAAGCTGGGACAGGAGCTCCTCAAGAGGAAGCTGACGATGGTAGGAACAGTACAAAAAAACAAGCCAGAGCTCCCACCTCAGCTGTTGAGTACACTGAACAGGCCTATCAATTTCTCTAAGTTTGTGTTCATGGCCGACACGCCCTTAGTGTCCTACCTGCCAAAGATAGGCTAAAATGAGGTACTCATGAGTACGCCACATAGGGATGAGAGAATCGGTGACCATGAAAAAACAGAAATCATGATGGATTACAATGCCAGAAAGGAGGGGTGGACAATTTAGACAAGCTGGTGACTGGCTACAGTTGCAAAAGAAGAACCCTTACGCTGGCCACTTGTGATATTCTTCTAACATCTTGGATATCTCGGCGTACAGTGCGTTTGTCATCTGGATGCCGTTGAACCCAGATTGGAATAGAGGGAAGGTCCAGAGGAGACGGCTCTTTCTCGAGGAGCTGGGCAAACCATTGGTAAGACCTCAAATCTAGATGAGGCAACATATTCCAAGGACCCCAGCTTCTGCAGCCATCGTGAGGAGGATTCAGGAGGAGGATGCTGGTGCCCCATCCGCCCAACCCACAGAACCAACAACTCCAATACCGGAAGTAAGTGTGAGTAATGTTGTTGCATGTGTGTGTATCTGACTCTCCTACCTTGGCCAGCTGTAACTATATATGTGAGTGATTAAAATTCCTGAACTAAGTGTTTTCATCATTCTAGATGGCAGCCGGTAGCAACAAGAAGAGGTGATACGATGTGTGTGGACCGAAGAATGTCCTTCCAATTTGTTCAGTTCAAAGCAATAAACATCAACAGTTATGAAAACCTTGTTTCATTGATATTTGTTCAAGATAAACATGATTATTTCCACCCCTGTCTTGAAAAATCCAATTTTATTTAAATAAAACGAATAGCACTTCTATTGATAAATGTGATCTAGCAGAGGTATTTTTAAGTAAATTGTTATGGCTGTATTGTTTAAAAAAATCTATAATGTTGTGGGTCCATCAGATCGGTGAACATTGGGTGAATAACAAAAACATGAACACCACACAAGGGTTAAACTCTGCATCGTTGGGAAGGGCTCGTAAGCAGTCATTTCACTGTAAAGGCTACACCAGTTGTACTGATGTGTGCATCATCAAGAGTCATCAGATAGAGAGAAGGGATAATAACTACACCTATGTCATTTATATTACTCTGTTCACTTGTATTCATCTATCCCTCAGTAATGTTTTTGTATTGGGATAAGTTCATTGACCTGCCATGCCAATCACAATGCAGCATCTTCCTGCAGATACTTCTACAGTGGCTTGCGAAAGTATTCACCCCCCTTGACATTTTTCCTACTTTGTTGGCCTACAACCTGGAATTAAAATGTATGTTTTGATGGTTTGTATCATTTGATTTACACAACATACCTACCACTTTGGAGATGCAAAATATGTTTTCTGGTGAAACAAACAAGAAATAACAAAAAAAAAACAGGAAACTTGAGTGTGCCCCAAATTCAATACTTTGTAGAGCCAGCTTTTGTATGGCACATCTATCCACTGGGATTTCTGCCCATTCTTCAAGGTGAAACTGCTCCAGCTCCTTCAAGTTGGATAGGTTCCGCTGGTGTGCAGCAATCTTTAAGTCATACCACAGATTCTCAATTGGATTGAGGTCTGGGCTTTGACTAGCTTTGACATTCCAAGACATTTAAATGTTTCCCCTTAAACCACTTGAATGTTGTTTTAGCAGTATGCTTAGGGTCATTGTCCTGCTGGAAGGTGAACCTCTATCCCAGTCTCAAATCTCTGGAAGACTGAAACAGGCTACCCTCAAGAATTTCCCTGTATTTAGCACCATCCATCATTCCTTAAATGCTGACCAGTTTCTCAGTTCCTGCCAATTGAAAACATCCCCACAGCATGATGCTTCACTGTGGCGATGGTATTCTCAGGGTGATGAGAGGTGATGGGCTTGTGCCAGACATAGCGTTTTCTTGATGGCCATTTGGCGAACACCAAACGTGTTTGCTTATTTTCTTTCTTTAAGCAATGGCTTTTTTTCTGGCCACTCTTCTGTAAAGCCCAGCTCTGTGCAGTGTACGGCTTAAAGTGGTCCTATGGACAGATACTCCAATCTCCGCTGTGGAGCTGTGCAGCTCCATCAGGGTTATCTTTGGTCTATTTGTCGCCTCTCTGATTAATGTCCTCCTTGCCTGGTCCATGAGTTTTGGTGGGTGGCCCTCTCTTGGCAGGTTTATTGTGGTGCCTTATTCTTTAATTTTTTAAATAATGGATTTAATGGTGGTCCGTTGGATGTTCAAAGTTTCTGATATTTTTTTATAACCCAACCTTGATCTGTACTTCTCCACAACTTTGTCCCTGACCTGTTTGGAGAGCTCCTTGGTCTTCATGGTGACGCTTGCTTGGTGGTGCCCCTTGCTTAGCGGTGTTTTAGACTGGGGCTTTTCAGAACAGGTGTATATGTACTGAGATCATGTAACACTTAGATTGCACACAGGTGTACTTTATTTAACTAATTATGTGACCTCTGAAGGTAATTGTTTGCACCAGATCTTATTTAGGGGCTTCATAGCAAAGTGGGTGAATTTTCCATTTATTTTGTTTTTGAATTTTTTTAAACAAGTAATTTTTTTCATTTCACTTCACCAATTTTGACTATTTTGTGTATGTCCATTATATGAAATCCAAATAAAAACCCATTTAAATTACAGGTTTAATGTAACAAAATAGGAAAAACGCCAAGGGGAATGAGCACTTTTTGCAAGGCACTGTACAAAGTGTTTTTTTCCATAACAATATTCCCTGAAATGTTCACGAATATAAAACAGAAATTAAACTGTTTATTGGACTAGGTGGTGGAGTAGTCAGTTACATGGAATCTGATAACAAAAAATGGTAAATGTAATCAGTTGCGTTACCAGCAAAAACATTGTAATCAGATTACACATACGTTTGAAAAACTAGATGATTACTTTTTCGATTAATTTTAAATTCAGAAAGGATGTTTACGGAAAAATACCTTCTTTTTTTATGACATTAATTTCAGCATTGAAAAAAGGCGCAAATTTATGTTGGTTCCATTTGAGCAAGTCAGAGACCACTATGATGACAAACCAAATGTGTTTGATTGGTCCTTTTTTTTCTTCTTCTAATGCATCTTCAGGGGAAAGTTTTCCAAAAGTAACTGAAAGGAATCAGATTATGTTACTGAGTTTGGGTAGTAATCCCAGAGATGACAAGGTGAAAATCTGCCGATGTGTCCTTGAGCAAGGCACTTAACCGGAATGTTCTCCAGGAGCGGCGTACTACTATGGCTGACCCTGTAAAACAACACATTTCACAGCACCTGACAATAAAACCTTATTTATGTTTTTATCCAAAAGTTACATTACTGATTATAATTTTGGACAGGTAACTATCAATTGATACAACTGCTCAAAATGATAAGTAACTGGTGCATTACTCTTAATGCATAGTTGTATGGAAACTGACAAACAATATTCCATGTTTAGATCATGAAAGTTTCAGTATAACGAGATCCATTGACACCAATTACCGTGGAATATGAACCAATTGGACTACATTATCAATGGATATTAATATTTCATTATCATTCTTTATCATACACTGTTTCTATGGTTCCATGTACCACTTTTCCAGACCATGTTTTCAGATTTGACATTACTGCACACTCACCGGCCACTTTATTAGGTACACCTATCTAGTAGTGGGTAGGACCCCCTTTTTCCTCCACAACAGCCTGAATTATTCATGGTCTCGTATGTTAAGAGTTGCCCTTATGCACACCACTGTTTTAAACAGCTGTTATTTGAGCATTTGTGGCCTTTCTGTTAGCTTGAATGAGTCTGGACATTCTCCTCTGACCTTTCTCATTAACAAGGTGCTTTTGCCCACAGAACTGCCGCTCACTGAATGTGTTTTGTTTATCACACCATGCTCTGTAAACTCTAGAGACTGTAGTGCATAAAAATCCCAGGAAGGCAGCTGAGATGCTGGAATCACCATGTGTGGCATCAACAATCATTCCATGGTCAAATTTGCTTAGATTACGAATCTTGCCTGTTCTAATGTTAGGTCGAACAACAACTTTAAGCTCTCTACTCTATATATTGAGCCACATGATTCGCTGTTCGAATGTAACCTTCCTTGATGGGCTAAATCAGGTATGTAGAGCTGATGGCATGACCTATATCATTGTGTGGGATAATGTCAGGTTCCACCATGCTCAAATGGTGCAAGCATGGTTTCAGGCCCATCCACAATTTACCACCCTGTAAGTACAGGGAAAGGAGTAGTTACCACCCCATACTCTCCTTTCCTAAAACCCGATTGAAGAATTTTTCTCCACGTGGAGGTAGAAGGTATATGATAGGCAACTTCACGAACAAGCCACCCTTCACCAGGCCATGGATGACGCATGCAATGACATCACGGCAGACCTGTGTCAGGCCTGGATTCGCCATGCCCGAAGATTCTTGCCAAGATGTTTGGCTAATGCAAACATCCATTGTGATGTGGATGAGAACCTATGGCCAAATCCACAAGACAGGGTTGAGGGAAATATAGAAGTACAGTAATCAAACCCTTGTTTTGCTTTTTACAGTAAGCCAGGTGAGGAACACTGCAGTTGACGTTTTACTGTAGTTTCTTTTTGTGGCTAATTATTTTTTGCTTTGATTCAAAGAAACCTGTTGTGATTTTATTGTATTTCATCAATACATTTCATGTTGATAATGATTCCACTGTGTCTGTAGTATACTCTCTACTAGTCCTTTTACAGTGATGTATTTATGTGTAGTAGCGTAATGAAAGATGTGTCACATATTTTGTACTACAATATTTAATGATTGTATGAACAACTACAGTGAAACAATCAGTATCTTGTGTGTGGGTGATCTAAATGATTTTTCTTATGATATTTCATGATACATGATTTATTTGAACCAATGATTCTGCAAGTGCAAGGTTTCTTTAAAGATATGAATGCACAATGCAATGTTTTGAACATTGGACAGCCTGTGTTGCAAGTGATGACCGTTTTAACTTTTGTGTCTAGAGTTTTGAAAAATGATCACAAGGTTCTGAAATTAGTGCCAAAGTGATTGTGAAAAACTGTAAAGTGATTGTCAATGTCGATCTGAACATTGGGGAGTTTATCAGATGGGTGACCAAACATCATAGTCTGTTGTTGATGTAAGGTTAAAGGCACATGAACATATGAGGTTTAAAATGTTGAGGATAAATATAGAGAGTCTTCCAACATGCATTGTGGGATTTACAGCTGAGTGTGTGTGTGTGTGTGTGTGTGTGTGTGTGTGTGTGTGTGTGTGTGTGTGTGTGTGTGTGTGTGTGTGTGTGTGTGTGTGTGTGTGTGTGTGTGTGTAGAGAGAATTAGGGGATAACCTCAGTTTTAAGTTGTAAGAAACATGTACAGTAAGAAACACAATGTTATTTTCATGGTCTTTATATGAACTACCTGTACTTTTTGGCACAGGCCCCAGTTTTTATGAGGTTTATTTTCTTTTCTCAAATGGTGTACATTGCACACTGTGGCAAAAGCCTTTGACCTGAGGGACCCAGGCCAAAATCTGAGCGTTGATATTACCCAAGTAAATGGTTATATATGAAGTGGCCTGAGTATAGTTTGCAAATTAGTACAATTACAAATATATCAGTGCGAAAGGCCAGCAGTTTGTACACGACTCTGACCAGTGAGGTGCAGTTGCCAAAGAATGATCAGTGAGATTTGTATAGCATTCCTCAAATAGTAATTTGGCGGTGGTTGTGTGACAACTGGTCAGTCATTACGCCTTAAAACTCTGACAGTGACTGTAACTCTGTGACACTCCATTTTGTGGATTTACATCTACCCTGATTATGGTTATCTATTCAACATTAGAATAGGTTATAAGGTAGAAGTTCCCAGACACTTGTTAAAGGTGAACAAAGTGCCTAACTCACAACATGACACTCCCTTCCCCCTCTCTCCCTCCCTTCCCCACTCTCCCTCCCTTCCCCCTCTCTCCCTGGCCAGTCTGATGAGTTACAGTAAGGGAGGTACTGTTACCTTCAGGACATATGGTGCCCGACAGGATTCATCATTACACATCAGTCCATTTCCCCTGCCTCTGCAGATGGCAAGCTGCTGGCTTAATGAGATGCATGCCAGTGCAGAGGTTTGGGAGACAGATTGGGCCTCCTGCTAACTGGGTCCACCGCAGTCGCAGACCTCACCCCACCAGTGTAGAGGTTTGGGAGACAGATTGGGCCTCCTGCTAACTGGGTCCACCGCAGTCGCAGACCTCACCCCGCCAGTGTAGAGGTTTGGGAGACAGATTGGGCCTCCTGCTAACTGGGTCCACCGCAGTCGCAGACCTCCCCCCGCCAGCCCTCCGGGCGAGTCGTTTGAGCAACCTGACTCTCTTTGCATAATTTAAAACTCACAGCTCTCCTTTTTATAACACACCGCACCGGCATATCTCATCACTTTCTTCCAAATACATATATCGGAAGTTCCAAAAAATTGCAGTAATGGAAACGTAAACAACACACAAAAAATACTCCTCCTAAATATTTTAAAAGTTCATGAAGTTGAGTGCTAAACTCGAAACTTCAAGTCTGTTATCAGGGACCATTTACATTTTCAAGAGTCTTGATCACGCAAATGACAAAGTTTAGCCGTGCTGTGTTGTGTTGCAAGTCAGTCAACATGAGATACCGAATTTATAATGAAGTAACAGTGTCCTTCTTGGTTCCTAGTTCACATTTTTACTCTAATCAAGCTTAGTGCTAAAACTACTGAGTATTGTGCACTTTCTGCAAATTGTCTTTATTTTTTTCTTTCGGATCCAACCCAAACAGGAGACGCCATTTATTTTCTTTCAGGGAGAGTGTATTCTCTGGGTTATTCTCTGGCACTGAGATTGTTTGGAGAAGGGTTTCGTTTTGCAACCCCCCTCCCCATGTGGGAAGTGTCCAATGGTGTGAAATCTCCTCTGATAACTGGGGTGATTCCCGCCTGTCTTGCTGTGGTGATAAGTTGTGATAGTATTATCAGTTAAGGCTTCACATTGCAGACAGGAGTGAGGGAGTCCTGGAATTGTTTTTGAATGTGTACAGAATTTTTGCAGAATGTGCATCTCATATCTTTGCAGGCTGTTGTGTTTATGATTTTGCAACAAAGACTCGGTTTGTTTTGAGAGTGAGGTGCTACTCCGTAGTCTGTGTGACAGGGATGTGAATGTGTGTAAGTGTTTCTGATGCTAAGAATAGATAGCACAACTATTAAAAAACGCAATAAAAAATATCATTTTATTATGATTCTTATCGTAAGGTCAACTTATTGTGCCATCTTCAAAGTGCGCTACTTCGTTGCGTTTTGTGTCACATTATAGAAAAGTTACTTCACCTTCACCTTGGAATATTTCTCGGAGTTCAATCAGAGTTCTTGGTGAATTGCCTGCTCGGGTTCACGTCAGGTCTCAGTCGTATAATATTGGAAAATCATGATTAATCACATCGTTTGTTTAATTCATGATGCACTTAACCTTCCATTTTGTAATATCAGATGTTAAATACAAGCAGCGAAAAAAACCAGTTGAAATAAAGCTTAAAAGTGTAGTTTAGGATCACTGTTAATTATCATCAAATAGAGTTGAGTTAATTTAAGCCTTATTCTTATACTACTATGCATTGTGTTAGTTTAAGAATATGTTAACTATGTATGTTTAAATTAATTCCATGCTAATATATACTCTCCTCAATAGATTGCGGGTTTTGTTCACCAAAGGACCTTCATGGCCGTTATTCAAGCACAATGTTATCACAGAGAAAAGACATGAGAATATGATTAAACCTCAATTAGAGGTCCATTTGACCCTTTGTTTGAGCAAAGCCTCAGTACAGACTGAGCAAGGCCAGAGAAGCCTAATGCTTACGGACTGGGCGTTAGCTAGGAGTTAGTTGGTTGAGACAACGTAACAGGTCCACAGTAAACCACTCTCCCAAGGACAGTTCAGATCTTGTGTTGAAAAGTCTCTTACTCTTGTGGTGCTTTTTTGATAGTTGTGAATGATTATAGTCAGGGGTATTGTTAGTATCTCTCTAATTTTGCAGGATCATAATTGATAACAGGTGTGTGTCGAGGAAGTTTTTTGAAGTTCTGTATTTTTTTCCCTCTGCAGTGAACCGAGGTCATCCTCCCATGCACGCCTCAGTTGGAGAGCCTCCCTCTCCTTAATTCCATGCGTTCCTCTGCCGTTTTAAATGAGTTTTCCTTCTTTCATCCTCTTTGCTGGAGGAGGAGGAGGACACCACAAGCACCACTGTCTGTCCAGCTGGGATGTGGCGCAACACACTGCATTCCTCTTTCTGCTCCGGTCACTCTGTGTCTGCTGTTCCCCTCAGTGGAGACTCCACAGAGTTCGTCCTAGCCAAGCCGTGTTGGGAATGGGACTGAGAACGGGGTTAGGATCGGCCGGGGGGAGAGGGAAAGGGGGAGGGATATTGGATTAGAAAAAGACAGGGCGAATAAATCTCTCTCGGTGGCTCTCCACTCTATCTCACATCCACACGATTTATGATGTTTAACAGAGGCAAATCAAGTTAAGGGGGGAAAAAAACAACTTATGAAATTGTGCTCTTCAGAATTATTTGCTCTCTTTTGCAGCCTGTCTTGAGTTAGCACAGCCTCCTGCTCACTGCTCCATGGCTGATTGATTGTGAAGCTTGCGATTTGTGAGAGTTTAGCTGTTTTTCCAGATGAGGTTAGTGTTGCTGCCCTGAAACACAAGTGAAGGGGGAGAGAGAGAGAGAAGAAGGAAAAAAACAGAGTGGGTTTAATGGGTAAATCCCAGTTAGATAAATTAATATTCACTGGCTGGAGGGTAAGGTAATGAACCCCTCCGTGGAAAATATTTTGACCAATTTATGTACAACTAAATAGATGGTAAGTATTGCCAGTTTACCGTTTAATTGAAGTCAGCTGGAACGTGTTGCATTTTGACACAGCAGTGAGAGAGGGAGGGAGAGCAGGGGACTGAAACTCTTTCACAAACACCTACATGCACACATACACACAACACAGACATGCACACCATTCTCCTCGCTGTGCAGGTGTAGCAGGTGTGCTCGGACTGTGGTGTTTCGGTCCAATTCTTTTCAGAGCCATGACTCAAAGGTACTCACAACACCTCACACTTTCCATCAGTCTGACTTTCTAAATTCGGTGTGTGTGTGTGTGTGTGAGAGTGGACATGTTTTAACTATACTTGTGGGGACCAGAAGTCCCCACAAAAATACTAAACAAACTGGGGAAATGTTGTTATTCCCCACAAGGTCAGGGGGTTTAGGGTTAAGGTTAGAATTCGTGTCAGGGTTAGAATTAGGTTTAGGGTTAGGAGCTAGGGATAGTTTTAGGGTTAGGTATGGAGCTAGGGTTAGTTTTAGGGTTAAGGTTAGGTTTTCGAGTTACGGGTGTGGTTAGGGTTAGGGTACAGGTTAGGGTTAGGTTTAGGGGTTAGGGAAAATAGGATTTTGAAGGGGACTGAATTGTGTGTCCTCACAAGGTTAGCTGTACTAGACTGTGTGTGTCAGTGTGTGTGTATGTGTGTGCGTGTGTACGTGTGTGAGCATGCATGCGATACATGAATAGTGGGGCTAGGAGGTCAAATATAAGATATGGATTTGAAAAATCTACAATTCAGTCTGTGAGGTGGCTCTAATTTGTTAAAGAGAGCCATGCACCGGTACCTCACAATGATGTGTTTATCACAGAGACTACCTAAGACATTTTATTTTAATTAGCCACATTTATCTTTTTTTGTCCTTGTTTTGGCAGAAATACTTACATAAACATACACCACAAAGAGAGACAGAGGAACAAAAAGCATTGTCATTTTTATGTTTGACAGAGCCACTTGGAACAAAAACAACACAGGCCTTCTGCCTATTTCGGTCCATAACATTTTAATTTCCACCCTTTAATCCTGTTCGCATCTCATATATATACTTTTTTTACATGTATTTTTTTTACAGTAACAGGCAACAATTTGGGATCATTTGCATAATATGACCATCTCCTTCAGAGAGTTTGCACAGCTTTTCACGTTCTGACCTTTATTTCCTTTGTTTTGTATTTATTTAGTATGGTCAGGGCGTGAGTTGGGTGGGCAATCTATGTTTGTTTTTCTATGATTTGGGGATTTGTATGTTTCGGCCTAGTATGGTTCTCAATCAGAGGCAGGTGTCATTAGTTGTCTCTGATTAAGAATCATACTTAGGTATCCTGGGTTGCACTGTTTGTTTGTGGGTGATTGTCTATGTTAGTTGCTTGTGTCAGCACAGGTCTCATTTATAGCTTCACGTTCGTTATTTGTTTTTGTATTCAGTGTTCAGTACTTTCTTTAATTAAATATTCTTCATGAACACATACATTTTGGTCCTCCGATCCTTCTCGCCTCTCCTCTTCAGATGAAGAGGAGGACGACCGTGACACAGCTTTATATAATACTTCCTATTACGTTCTGTTGAATTTGCCAACCACCCACAATGGTTTACAGTAATTTCCTGCTTTTAGTTTTTGCCTAAATGCAATATGGCATCAATAAGGCATTGCTCAAAACATGAAATGATATAATCTACTAAATAGCTCTCAAGAGTTTTATGAGTGTGCCTGTGTTTACTGTCTTGTAATCTGGGAAGTGTTTGTCTGTGGTGAGACAGCTGATCATAGCCAGACGAATAGGAGCCTAGGGACGGTTATGCTGTGCTGTGCTACACTGTGCTGTCGCATTGCGTTGTACTGTACTGTGGTGTGTTGTGGTGTGCTGTGCTACACTGTGCTGTTTTGCATTGTGTTGTGCTGTACAGTGGTGTGCTGTGGTGTGCTGTGCTGTGCTGTGGTGTGCTGTGCTGTGGTGTGCTATGTTGTGGTGTGCTGTGCTACACTGTACTGTACTGATTTGCATTGTGTTGTGCTGTACAGTGGTGTGCTGTGCTGTGCTGTGCTGTGCTGTGCTGTGCTGTGGTGTGCTGTACAGTGGTGTGCTTTGCTGTGCTGTGGTGTGGTGTGCTGTACAGTGGTGTGCTGTGCTGTGGTGTGGTGTGCTGTACAGTGGTGTGCTGTACTGTTGTTTGCTGTACTGTGGTGTGCTGTACAGTGGTGTGCTGTGGTGTGCTGTACAGTGGTGTGCTGTGCTGTGGTGTGGTGTGCTGTACTGTGGTGTGCTGTACTGTGGTGTGCTGTACTGTGGTGTGATGTGTTGTGGGCATCAGCTCTGTTTCATTGCCACCACACTGCATGCCTGGACTCCAGCATGCCATGTTCTCTACTTTAAAAGTATGTTGTGAATTTTACATTTCCCCCCCACCTGGACAGCTCAGCTGAGGCCTTTAGACAATCAGGGACGGAATGTGTAAATGAGTGTAAATGAGGCTGGGGAGAGAGAGCGGGTGTTATCCCAAAGTGTTTCACACACGACAAACACAAACACGACAAAAAATCTCTCCAAATGTTAACTGTAGATGGTGGGCCCATGTTCCCCAAACACTTTCTGCTTTACAATGTACAGGTGCTGCATGGCGAGATGAGGGGACTGTGCCATAGTCCAGACCTGCCTGCCTGGATGGATGGTGTAATGGGAACTGCCAGCTGTGGGCTTTATTACAACATTGTTGTGGTGGAGGAGATTGGGACAGTTTTTCTTATCGGACACACAGCTGAACTGATGTTTAATTCCCATGTTTCTAAGTGAGGAACCTCACAAAAGTGCTTCAGCAACTCCAACATCCCTGAATGGAAAGATGGGAAGATTGCTTCACATGCTCTCGCTCAGTTGTACTTCTCCTGGTGTTGTTATGGAAGCAGCAAAATAAGAAAGTTCCTAGAAGTGTGGTGTTCATTGTACAAACAACCATCTCCTTACTGCGAAATACAGTGTGTCCATTGCCTTCTGACTTAGTTATCCTGGTGGTAGGCTAAGGCAGTCGCAATGCAATACATTGTGCTTGGCTGGCTCTCCTGAAACATTTCACTAATAGCATTAACGCTTAGAGTACTCTACCTCCAGCCTTGCCAGCTGAGAAAAAAAGGAGAGAAGTTGAGCAGTTGAATCTAAGCAGATGGCACTGTTTTACTTTCTGCTTGGCCATCTGGAGTTTACTTAAACTGATGACTTCATAATCAAACACTGGCCCACCAGGCAACTAACAGCACCACTCACCAATCATCACTCTCCACACCACACGTCTTGGCAGTGTGGCCCGCCACATGGTACCAAGGGTAAAGAGGCCACAAGGCTATAGTGGACTGTTGGGAAGGGATTTGGTGTGCGTGCGTGTGTATTCACGCACATGTGTGTTTGTGTGTGTGTGTTTGTATGTATGCATATGGTGCAGACCAGTGGTTCCCAAGCAGGGGTACTAGGACCCCCGGGGGTACTTGGTCTATCCACAGGGGATACTTGCAAAAACTCACGAGTCCATAGTTACTGGTAAAATGCACAGGAGGGGGTACTTCAGAGGTAGAGCAGAAATTAAATTGGTAACCAAAAAAGGTTGTGAACCACTGGTGTAGACCACTCTGGTACAGTGAAAGTGTGAGAGTATGGCCCCAAAAGAAAACAAGTTGTTTTTCACCTGTCAGCTGGTGTGTCATAATACTGGAATACAGGATAGCATCATTAATCTAAATGTCCCTTGGTATTTTCTAACTCCTCTCTCATCTACATAAACACTTGAATTAGAGCAGGCATAAAGGACTGTTCTCTTTCCCAGTTCCACACACTCCCGGGGAAAGTCGAGAGCAATAATTTGACTTCATTTACTTGGAAACTCCTCTCTCTTGACACCTGCATGAGGCGAATGAGTAAGAGACCAATTGCCACCCAATACAGTCACATTGACACTCTGTTCCACAGAAAATGTCAACAGTAACGAAGTTGAGAGTAATTGCTTTAGAATGTGTTTTATTTTCTCACAAATATTACTGTGAAATGATGGTGTTTTTCCAAAGGGAAATACAGGTAAATATCCACAACCATTGCTTAATGTTGAACATACTGTATGTATGTGTAGCTGTGGGCTCCTTCAAATGGAGGCAGATTCTTATTTTCTATGGTTCAGGAGGCTTATTTTCAGCCCTCGGGGGCTTTTCCTGTAGCATTGTGTGTAACTGTTGTAGTTGGAGGGAATGAGCGAGAGAGTGTAGTGAACGTTGATCAAATCAAATCAACCCCCCCCCCACCCCACCCCCCCCCCCCAAAAAAAAATCTAATCAAATGCTATTGGCTACATACACATGGTTAGCAGATGTTATTGCGAGTGTAGCGAAATGCTTACGCTTCTAGACCCGACAGTGCAGCAGTATTCTAACAGGTGATATCTAACAATTCAACCACAAAACTTAATATCTAACAAATTCCACAACAAAACCTAATACACACAATCTAGTAAAGGAAGGGGATGAGAATACGATGATGTCTGGGCTTGCCATTCACCAGGGCCCTGCAGTCATGTTCTGATATTGAGCAGAGGATCGGTCTACTGTTGTTGTCTTGGTTTCTGGGAAAGAGGTTGGAAGGAATGGCTTCAAGTGGTTAAGATGGATTTGGTTGGGATGCACTCTGGTGTAGTTACAGATGTGACAGGACATGATTTGGGCCCTGTGAACTACAAACAACTACAACTACACTGACACAGACAGCATTGTTGATTTCAGCAGCTTGATCCAAGATTTAATCTAATCCATTGTTTTTTTTGGGGGGGGGGTTGCATACTGTAGCTGTCTTGGTAACACTGTACCAACCTTGATGAATGGACTGTAACTCACTTGCACATCAACCAATGTGTCATTGTCTACTCATTCACTGTGTGGTATGTCAGGCAAGAAAAAATTAAATAAAATTAAAGTTTTTCCCAATTGTTTACACACTAAAAATTGGAATCTGAAACGCAATCACCGAAAGCTGAAACTCATGTACCAAATCCCAAAACCACGTCTGCAAAATTGCAAGCACAATTCCTGCTTTACACTCAGTTTTCAATTCTATCTAACACTTTTTGTAAACACTACACACAATTCTCTACATTAGGCACAACATTCAAAATGTTTAGTCCCTTTGAAAAGCAACGCCAATCACAATGCCAAGCTCTATACACCAATTGGCAACACCCATTCCTCACAGGTGTGAATACTAGCTGCTGAATAGTTCACTTAGAAATCAGAGCATTAGCACTATAAAAGGCCACAGATGAGCTCTCCTGTTTTGGAGTCAATGGCGAAGCAAGAGCTAGAGGTGAAGGAGTGAGAGTGAGAGTGAGAGTGAGAGGAGGAAGAGGATGAGGAAGGACTTTTGTCTCAGATGAGATCAGGGCCACATTGGTTTACCATGTGCTCAACAATGGATTGAGTATGAGGGAGGCTGAGCAGAGAGTTCAGCCCCACCTGAGTCGCTACACGGTTGCATCTATCATGCGTACATTCAGAAATGAGAACCGATAAGTTACCTACCATCTACACTATGCTCTTTATGTATGTCTACCGTAGTATACTGCAGTCCATAGGCCTACAGTAGGCCTATGTTACTCAGTGATTGTTGGCCAATGTTACAGTAATGGCATTTCATATTGAAAGAAAATAAATTATTTTAGCTTACTGTAACCAATCTTATCATATTTGTGGATCTTCTGCAGAACTGAGAGACGGCCAGGCCATGTTGGAAGACACCGGCTGTTCACACCAGAACAGGAGACCGCTATTGTGAACATGGTGGGGGCAAACAATACCATTAGACTACGAGAAATCCAGAACCACATAATTGCAGACAACACAATATTCAATAACATTCACCAGGTGGCTTGTCTACATTGGGCCGTGTATTGCAGCGCAACCAAATCCGGATGAAACAGGTCTACAGGGTGCCATTTGAGCGAAACTCAGAGAGGGTTAAAGAACAGCTCTATGAATATGTGCACGTAAGTACTATGCTGTGAGTTGACTATAATATCAGCACTGTGTAGACACATTACAGTACTGTAATCCAGTGTATTGTGCCTCACCATATTGACTGCTCTAGGTCTATGTCACCTATTGTCTTGTTGTCTGTTTCAGAAAGTCTTGGAGCTGGATGCCGCTGCAATTCAGCACTTTTATATTTACATTGATGAGGCTGGCTTCAACCTAGCCAAAATAAGGGGACCGGGATGGAACATTATTGGCCACCGTGCCATTGTGAATGTCCCTGGACAGTGTGGAGGGAATATCACCATGTGCGCAGCCGTTAGCCAGCAAGGCATCCTCCATCACCGTGCCAACCTTGATCCCTACAACATCGCCCTTCTCATCACATTCCTGGACACACTACATGGCATCATTCCAACCGAGTGGAGGGGTGGATCAGAGCAGCCCAGGTATGTTGACATCTGGGACAACGTGCATTTCCACCAGGCTGCTCTGGTTCATCAACCACCCACAATTTATTGTTCTATACCTCGCACCATATTCCCCATTCCTAAACCCAATTGAAGAGTTTTTTCTTCGGCATGGCAATGGAAGGTGTATGACCACCACCCCCTCGCACACATGCCTCTTCTCCAGGCAATGGAGGATGCATGTGGTGAAGTTGATGTGGGGGCTTTCGGCGGCTGGATCCGTCACTCCAGAAGATTCTTCCCCCGCTGTTTAGCCAGGGAGAACATTGGCTTGTGCTGTAGATGAGGTGCAGGTGGCTAGACCAAAATAGGAGGCAGGATGCAGCCTAATGTCTTTTTTCTTACATTTTGCATGTGTTTTTGTCTTTTCGTGTTTAGAGTTTTGAAAGAATGAGCCACTTTCATTTTTTATTTTTGTACAGAAAACCCTTTATCTTACTGAATGTTTTTCCTGGTTTTCTCCTGTTGGATATAGAAAGTGTGACATACAAAACACAAGTGTTCAGAAATACTGCATTTTGGAAATAAATTACAATGTTTTTGTTACTGTATTGCATTTGTGTGTTTATTTATGTATGTTTGAGTAGGTATACATTACTGTAACAATCTTTTACAACCGGCTACAGTGTAACACTGAAAATGCAAAAGGCATCCCATACTGATGGGATATTCATAGGAGTGTTTTGTGTTGAGCACGTCAGAGTGTTTTTGATGTTGGTTGGTAGACAGATCTATTCATATCAAATGTTATTTGTCACATGCGCTAAATACAACAGGTGTAGGTAGACCTTACAGTGAAATGCTTACTTATGAGCCCCTAACTAACAATGCAGTTAAAAGAAACTACAGGGAAGAATAAGAGCTAAAAGTAACAAGTAATTAAATAGCAACAGTGAAATAACAATAGCGAGACTATTCCAGGGGGGTACCGAAAGAGTCAATGTGCGGGGGCACCGGTTATTTGAGGTAGTATGTACATGTAGAGTTATTAAAGTGACTATGCAGAGATGACAACAGAGTAGCAGTGGTGTATTGGGGGGGGGGGGGGGGGGGGGGCACCGCATATGGTCTGGGTAGCCATTTGACAAGATGTTCAGGCTTGGGGGTAGAAGCTGCTTAGAAGCCTCTTGGACATAGACTTAGCGCTCTGGTTCCGCTTGCCATGCGGTAGAGAGAACAGTCTATGACTAGGGTGGCTGAAGTCTGACAATTTTTAGGTCCTTCCTCAGACACTGCCTTGTAATAGAGGTCCTGGATGACAGGAAGCTTGGCCGCAGTGATGTACTGGGCCATTCGCATTACCCTCTGTAGTGCCTTGCAGTCAGAGGCTGAGCAGTTGCCACACCAGGCAGTGATGCAACCAGTTAGGATGGTCTCAATGGTGCAGCTGTAAAACATTTAGAGGATCTGAGGACCAATGACAAATCTTTTCCGTCTCCTGAGGGGGAATAGGTTTTGTCGAGCCCTCTTCACGTGTTGACGTGAGCCATGACCAGACTTTCAAAGCACTTCATTGCTTCAGATGTGAGTGCTACGGGTCAGTAGTCATTTAGGCAGGTTACCTTAGTGTTCTAGGGCACAGGGACTATGGTGGTTAGCTTAAACATGTTGGTATTACAGACTCGGACAGGGAGAGGTTGAAAATGTCAGTGAAGACACTTGCCAGTTGGTCAACACATGCTCGTAGTACAGGTCCTTTTAATCCTTCTGGCCCTGCGGCCTTGTGAATGTTGACCTGTTTAAAGGTCTTATTCACATTGACTACAGAGAGCGTGATCACACAGTCTTCCGTAACAGCTGGTACTCTCATAGATGTCCCAGTGTTATTTGCCTCGAATCGAGCATAGAAGTAGTTTAGCTCGTCTGGTAGGCTCATGTCACTGGGCAGCACTCGGCTGTGCTTTCCTTTGTAGTCTGTAATGGTTTGCAAGCCCTGCCACATCCGACGAGCGTCAGAGCCGTTGTAGTACGATTTGATCTTAGTCCTGTATTGACACTTTGCCTGTTTGATGATTCGTCGGAGGGCATAGCGGGATTTCTTATAAGCTTCCGGGTTAGAGTCCCGCTTATTGAAAGCTGCAGCTCTAGCCTTTAGCTCAGTGCGGATGTTGCCTGTAATCCATGGTTTCTGGTTGTGGTATTCACTGTGGGGACGACGTCATCGATGCACTTATTGATGAAGCCAATGATTGATGTGGTGTACTCCTCAATGCCATCAGAGGAATCCCGTAACACATTCCAGTCTGTGCTAGCTAAACAGTCCTGTAGCTTAGTGTGTGTGTCATTTTGATGCAAAAAAAACTATTTTGGACAGAGATAAAGCAGTTTTGAATGAAGTGTTTGCTTTTGCTAGAGATTTGTAGAGTTTTGCAATTTGTGTTTGTGGTTTTGTGTTTTATGTTTAGAGTTTTGGGAAAATGGCCCAAAGATTCAGCAAATATGTGTAAACAATTGTGGAAAACTGTAAGCCTGGTTTTGGGCCTAGAAGCACTATCAATGGAGAATCTCCACAGGACATGCTTAAAATGTGTCTGCGAAACTGCCGAAAAGTCATTGAAGCATTGTTAGTTCAGAACAGTGCATAGCATGGAGCAAAGCTAAACAGCTTCTTCCTGATAAGGAAGAACAAAGGAAGTAACGAAGGACAGAGTGACTCCTCTCCTCTCCTGCTTGGTGTTAAATAGAATAGCTGCAAGTCTAATGCACAGTCCCAAGCAAGGAGGAATCTGTTTGTTGTGGTTATGCATTCAGGTTATGTGCAACATTGTTCAGGACAAGAGCCCCTTGTTTTTTAGATTCTCTCACACTCCTGTATTTGTTTCTTTCCAATAGACTCTTGACAATGTAGGCAGAAGAACATGCAGCTGTATGGATAGGGTAGACCGGGGTTGGTTGTGTCATGAGTTGGTTGTCACAGTGCTATTTACCACTGAGTATACAAACCATTAAGATCGCCTGCTCTTTCCATCATATATGTAAAGCTATGATCCTTTATTGATGTCACTTGTTAAATCCACTTCGAGGTTAAAGAGAATGTTTAAGCCTTGAGACAATTGAGACATGGATTGTGTATGTGTACCATTCAGATGGTGAATGGGCAAGACAAAGGATTTAGGTGCCTTTGAATTGGGTATGGTAGCATGTGCCAGGCGCACTGTTTTGTTTCAAGAACTGCAACACTGCTGGGTTTTTCACACTCAACAGTTTCCCGTGTGTATCAAGCATGGTCCACCACCAAAAGGACATCCAGCAACTTGACACAACTGTGGGAAGCATTGGAGTCAACATGGGCCAGCATCCCTGTTAAATGCTTTCGACACCTTGTAGAGTCCACGCCCTGAGGAATTGAACCTGTTCTGAGGGCAAAATGGGGGGTGCATCTCAACCTTAGGAAGGTGTTCTTAATGTTTTGTACACTCAGTGTAAATGGTGCTGTGTAATATTTATACCGTATTTACCGTATACTGGGGTATTAAACTTACCGACGGGGACAGCAGAGGTGTATGCTACCACACTGCTCATTACTATACGTTTACTATTTATGTGTCAAATAAATTATATCCAGCTCAGGACTCCAGCTGTGCATTTGGTTTGCAAACTTGCTAGCTGTGGCTAGATGGCAAGATCAAGCTTCTTGATTACATTTTTAAAGAAATAGGGGACCTTGCGTGCACTTTCAGTAATACTCTATACGCCAGTATGGTACAGAAACAGTATGATGGAATGAAAATGTGGATACCGCCCAACCCTATTTCAAATGTGTGAATTCTTTGAAAGAACTCATCCGCTTAGTCAATTCATGTCAGAATGAGAAAACATTGAGGTGAGGGGAATATATGTTTTTCATAGGCGAAAGTAAAAGAATAAACAACATATTTTCTTTGTAAATGTTTAAATTATGGGAGTATCCATGAACAATTATGTTTGTTGAAAAGAAATAAGGAAGAGCTATATTATACACCTATTTCTGAGTTCCTAGGTCAAGCCATGTGGTAACTAGTATCTTAATTAGTTGGCTGTTACATGGAATGTGTGGTTGGTTGTCACTATCAGCTCACTTTGTTGCCTCTCTCTCACACACATATTTTGTCTGTCACACAACCACACATGTACACATGCGTGTGCAAACAAACGCAAACACACCAATTTACTCAAAATATTCTCAGGGCATAAAAATGCTGATTCAAGCACCCATACTCAGTGCTTGACTTGGGCAGGAGCTCACCGAAGCTAAGTTCCAGCACCTCAAATGTTATGTTTCTCTTGTAGAATATTAGCTCAAAAGTATTGTGGAGTTCCTGCAACTAAATGTAAACAATATAGTCAAGCACTTCCCATACTGTGTGACAACCAACACATTAGATTAAAAAGTGTGACATTCGACCCCGGTCTCCCCTATAGGCTAACTAGAGAAGGAAATGTAGCTACAATGTCTATCTATATAGAACTATCTTCTGAGCAATGAAGAAGATCATATTTTGGGAAACACTTGACTATTTCACAGTCACACTTGCCCTCTTTACTAATCCAACTGAACCCTTTTTGCTCTGTCGTGACGACCTGAACTGTACTGTGCTGGCTCTGATATTTTCATGTCACATTGTCATTTCCAGCATGGTTAAAGCGACTATGCTGAATGCATAACCAGGCCAGTGCAGTACAGCTCAGCTTGGCTCAGTGGTGTAAAAAGGGTACATTTTTGGACCATGAGGACTTAATTGTGCCTGACCACTTGGGAACACTACAGACTTGTAAATGAGGTCATAATCACATGACTTCTGGTCAGTCACTTCACAGCTAGCGCGGAGCTGTTGGCCACAGTGCCATTCATTCGCCAGCCAGTGCTGCTTTCACACTTGTGCGGTCACATTAGGAGCAGAGTTGAGCAGAATAGAGGTCATCAGGGCTGGGCCCTGGGGCTGCATGCCCTCACAAGAATGATGCTTATTGGCTCATTCACCAGGCCTGATGATGATGCTGCCTGAAATCCAAACCTCGGGAAAAGTACACAGTACAGTTGATTATGGGGCTGGCTGGCTGGTGGACACAGCTGCAGCATGTAGGAGTTCATTAAAGCTGTCTGCTCCCTCTCAACATTGACCAGGGGATGACAGACGCTGCGGTTTTGCATCTTTGTTCAGCATGATTGACACTCTTGATTTGTTTGGTCAGAGAGGGAAGAGTCAATTAGTTTATATGAAGTAGTTTATATATGCACGAGTATCGTTAAGCAGAATAGTGAGAACACGGCATCATGTTTACTTTTATTTTCATTTATTTGACAATAATCTTATAAAACATCTTATAGATTTCTTTGTAAAAAATGAATTGAATCCTCCCAAATTATCCTAAAATCAATGTAAAGACTTAGGCATAGATTCGATCAGATCAACGGTTAACCGACAATTGCAGACAACTGCATAGTGGATGTTTTGCCTGGTGTTGGTTTGGAGCCGTCAAATCGGTGAGTAGAGTACCACACCCTCCCCACTCGCGTTAGAAGTTCAGAAAGAGAAAGTATAGACAATATTGAAGTAATTAACCTCAAATTGAAATATAATTCAAAAAGATTATGAGGATTTTTATCATCCTAATCGAGGCGTAGATGACATGTTACATTCCAGTGGTCGGACTTGTAAACAAGGCTACATGAGATTTCTCTTAATGCGACTCTGTGTAGCCAATGGCAAAGTCCGCTTTAGGTACAGTATAATGTCAGGAGCCGCTGTGGATTTGACAGCTCTAACACAGTTCCACCTAAAACACAGCCAAAACAGCCTCAATGCGGATGTCAGATAAAGCGGATTTGATTGAATAGAGCCCTTATAGTTTTCACCCCCACCGATACCTTCTTGTTTCATTGAACACTTCTGAACTCTCCAAATACGTCTTTGGAGGGGGGTTGAGGTCACCTCGGCGAAGGAAGTGAACTAGCTTTCAAAACCATTTCTCTTGGCCCACTCGGTCCTGAACAAAACCTGCTGTCAACTGGTCAAAGTTTCACTTCCTAATTAACTTCTCCTGGCTGGCTGGGGCACAATGGCCAGGCCATGGCCTAACGTGGGCCACTCTATAACCCGTAGACATTTTTTCTCCTAACCATAGGGGCCTGGAACATGTAGCACCCCTGAGGATGTTCCAGAGGAGGCATGGTTAAGGCATGGTTAAACCGCATTCAGGCAGATCTGATAAGGTTTGTTTGTTTACACTGAGCTCTTAAATCCTCAATCCTTGGAAAACACAGAGAAGGATTAATGATCTTGGCCAAAACAAATTTGGGCTTATGTGTGTATGTGTGTGTGTGTGTGTGTGTGTGTGTGTGTGTGTGTGTGTGTGTGTGTGTGTGTGTGTGTGTGTGTGTGTGTGTGTGTGTGTGTGTGTGTGTGTGTGTGTGTGTGTGTGTGTGTCTGTATGAAAATACATTGTTCAGTTCCAACATATAACAATGCAGCATTTTTTGTTGCAATGGAACTTCAACGGAATATATATTTTTTTCATGTTTTCCCGAGAAATTGGGATTTGTCTGAGATCACATTATTCACTCCATTTTTATGTTTTTCATGCTAAGCTTATTCCTCAAGCCACATTGACTCTGTACCGGTACCCCCTGTATATAGCCTTGCAATTGTTATTTTACTGCTGCTCTTTAATAATTGTTCACCTTAATTTCCAATTTTTTTAAATGTATTTTTCTTTAAACCTCATTGTTGTTTAAGGGCTTGTAAGCAAGCATTTCACTGTAAGGTCTACATCTGCTGTATTCGGCGTATGTGACAAATACAATTTGATTTGATTTATGCTGAGTAAGACTGTTAAGGCTGTTTATTATTCTGGCTCATTTGGGGGTTGTGAAAAGTTCATGTTTAACCCCATTGATTTTCTTTCTTTCTGTATCATTCAGGCTAAGAGAAAAAAGAAAGGGAGAGAGAGAGTGAAAGAAAAAGAAACAAAATGGAGGAAAGGAAAGGTGGAGAGCGAGTGCGAGTGCGCCTGGCCTTATTGGGTCGAATGCTGAGTGATTTTCGTTGAAAATATATTCTTTCACCATTTTTGAATTACGAGAATATCCATGAACAATTATGTTTGTTGAAAAGAGATAAGGAAGAGCTATATTTTACACCTTTTATGTGTTCCTAGGTTAAGCCATGTGATAACTAGTTTCTTAATTACCCATATGACAATGGTTGTGGATGGTTGTTACAGGGAATGTGGGGTTGGTTGTCACTATTATCTCCATTATATATAAATCCCAAGCTCTTTTGTGCTTGTGCTATAAAGAGCTCCCTTCGTTGCCTCTCCCTCACATACATATTATTTCTGTCACACAACCACACTCGCACACATGCGTGTGCAAACACGCATACGCACACAATTGTACTCAAAATGTCATGATATTGTAATGGCATAAAAATGCTTAATGTTATTAGGAATATTGTTCGATCAAAGAAAGGCTTGGCTATTTCTTAGTCTCTGTGTACGATATTGCTTCACTTCCTGTTACATAATGAATAAGCTACTAGCAAAAAAAATGCTTGACATGTGCTTGACATGGGCAGGAGCAGCTCAAATGTTATATTGCTTGAGCTCCTGTTCCTCATAGAATATTAGATCAGAAGTATTGTGGAGCTCCTGCACCTAAATGTAAACAGTATCAGCACAAAACACGAGTACCGGCACCTATTCTAGTACAAGTCAAGCACTGCTCATACTGTGTGACACCCAGTCCCATGATATGGCTGGTTGTCACAAGTGGACAGTGTGTTTGATGGCTTATAACTCCACTTTGGAATAAAAAGGTTCCCATTTCAAGAGTCTTGTAAGGAATAATGGTGCTGAGAAATACACGTTAGAGTAAAAATTGTGACAACCAAACCCGGTCTCCCCTATAGGCTAACTAGAGAAGGAAATGTAGCTACAATGTCTATATAGAACTATCTTCTGAGCAATGAAGAAGATCATATTTTGGGAAACATTTGACTATTTCACAGTCACACTTGCCCTCTTTACTAATCCAACTGAACCCTTTTTGCTCTGTCGTGACGACCTGAACTGTACTGTGCTGGCTCTGACATTTTCATGTCACATTGTCATTTCCAGCATGGTTAAAGCGACTATGCTGAATGCGTAACCAGGCCAGTGCAGTACAGCTCAGCTTGGCTCAGTGGTGTAAAAAGGGTACTTTCTTGGACCATGAGGACTTAATTGTGTCTCTTGGCCCACTCGATCCTGAACAAAACCTGCTGTCAACTGGTCAAAGTTTCACTTCCTTATTAACTTCTCCTGGCTGGCTGGGGCACAATGAACAGGCCGTGGCCTAACACTGGCTGGGGCGCACCCAGCCTTCTCCGTCTTATCTGCACTATCTGCTATAGATTCTAAGAAATCATTAGGCCCTGACAATCTGGATCCATATTTACTCAAGTGTGCGGCACTATTATTGCTGGTGTGGTGACGCATCTTTAATCAAACATTTGTCGTAGGAAAGATTCCTAAATCTTGGAAAACAGCTTTTGTTTTACCACTCCTCAAGGGAGGTGATGGTAGTGAATTGGATAATTATCGGCCCATCTCTAAGCTCTCCTGTTTGGCTAAAATTCTAGAGTCATTGGTGAATAGGCAACTACAATCTTTTTTAACTGTTAACAATACTCTTTCTAGTAAACAATCTGGCTTCAGACCTAAACACAGTACTATTACAGCCACTGTATGTGTTGTAAATTATATTACTAATGCCCTAGATAATAGAAAGTACTGTGCTGCCTTCTTCATAGATTTATCTAAAGTTTTTGACACTGTAGACCATGCAATACTTTTGGGTAAGCTGTCAATAGGACTGGGATTGGATGCTTGTCATTGGTTTTATGACTATCTAAAGGATAGAAGTCAGGCTGTTGGAGTCGACTGCATCCAGTCAGAGCAATTGGAGTTGTTCCAAGGGGTCCCACAAGGTTCTCTACTTGGTCCATTACTGTTCACTCTCTACATAAATAATATCGGTGATGAGATAAGAAAGTGTCAAATTCATTTATATGCTGATGACACTGTCATGTACTCTATCGCTTCAACGGCTGACCAACAATTATCACTATTGGAGACAGATTTTAAGATATTACAAGGTCTTTCATACAGCTGAAACTTGAATTAAATGCAAAGAAAACACATTTTATGATTTTTAATAGGTTCAAAAAATAGGTTGAAAATACACTGGCAATTACGAGCTTAGATGGTTCTCGAAATAATCAGGTCTCTGCATATAAATACTTAGGGATATGGTTGGATGATAAACTGTCTTTTAAAATGCATATTGACGAACTTTGTAAACGGCAAAAAAATCAAGCTAGGCTTCCTCTATAGAAACAGGACATGTTTGTCCTCGACAAATAGAAGACAAATTGTGCAAGCTACTTTTATGTCCGTGAGGATATAATTTCATGCATGCTACGGCATCAACGCTTAAATCGCTGGATGCTAATTATCATTGCGCACTTAGGTTAATTTACGGGTGCTAGCTACAGAACTCACCACTGTGTTTTATATCAAAATATGGGTTGGACTTCGCTGTCCATGAGACGAGAACAACATGCTCTCGTGTTTGTCTAGAAAGCACTTCTGAATAAGCTACCTTCTTATTTATCATCACTCATCAATATTAGAATTAGAATTCCTAAAACCAGGTCTCAAGCATGGATTACACTTGAGGCCCATCTGATTTCCACAGAGTTGGGTATGGCTGCCTTTTCCTGTTAGGCTCCTTGCCTATGGAAAAGCCTGCAGACTAAACTTAAACTTGACCCCCCTTGCCCATTTTAAATATTTATTGGAGGATTTTTATTTTTGAATTGCTTGTAACTGTTTCGGGTAATGCAAGTTCTTGTGCTGTTAGGGGAATAACCTACGTGTAAATGTAATTTGTTGCTGTATTTTTTGTGTGTTATCTGTGATCATTTTGTTTGTCTTGTGTAGTTTCTTAATCATTGTACCTAAACTGTGTGTGTTAACATGTATACGCAGGGCCCAGCTGTAAAACAGACCTTGGTCTCAGTCTGTGTTCCTTGTTGAAATAAAGGTATAATAATAACCATAAGGGCCTGGAACATGAAGCATTCCTGAGGACGTTCCAGAGGAGGCATGGTTAAACCACGTTCAGGCAGATCTGATAAGGTTTGTTTGTTTTCGCCGAGCTCTGAAATCAACAATCCTCGGAAAACATTATCGTAGCATGATCTTGGCCAAAACAAATTTGGACATGTATGTATGTGTGTGTGTGAGTGTGTGTGTGAGTGTGTGTGTGCTTGCGTGTGCCTGTATGAAAATTCATTATTCAGTTCCAACATACAACAATGCAGTATTTTTTATTGCAATGGAACTAGTTTTCCGAGAAATCGGATTTGCCTGAGGTCACATTCTTCAATCCATTTGTATGTTTAATGCTGAGCTTATTCCTCGATTTATACAGAATAAGACAGTTAAGGCTGTTTATTATCCTGGTTTATTTGGGGGTTGTGAAAAGTTCATGTTTTACCCCATTGAATTTCTTTCTTTTTCTTTTTCTTTCCTTGCGTCTGTATCATTCAGGCTAAAAGAAAAAAGAAAGGGAGAGAGTGAAAGAAAAAGAAACGAAATGAAGGAAAGGAAAGGTGGAGAGCGAGTGCGCCTGGCCTTATTGAGTCGAGTGCTGAGTGATTTTCAGTGACCCTCTTTTGCCACCCAGGTCACTCCATAAGAACACCCAGACAGGAATTCCACCCGAGCTTATCTCCCCACCCCATCTAGACTGAATCTAGACTGGGGGGGGGGGGGGGGGGTCCGCGTCGTAGGGAGACGGGGTGGGAGTGAAAAGGAAGCCTGTTGTTGGACTAAGCATTTCATTGATGTTTACTAGTAATCGCTGGAACAGATACCTGTCAAACAGAGCTATGAAGGAAGTGGTGGGTCGTAGGGAGGGAGCTATGGGGGCAGCCAGGATGAGAGAGACTGAGGAGTTGTAACAAGGAGTGTGAGTTTACTGTTCAGGTAAACGATTAGTCCAAGTGATATCAGTATTCTCCCCTCCTCTCCTTCTTCCCTTCTCTCCTCCTCTACTTCTATCCTCCTCTCCTTCTCTCCTCCTCTCCTCCTCTCTCTCTTCTCCCTCCATCCAGGGTGCTTTAGAGGGAGAGTAATGGAATAGAAGCACTGAGCAGTGTGTGACCTAATGCTTGATTAGGTCATCATTATAACTAAGCCACTGTTTTCCCAATTCGGGACGCACTTACTCTACAATCTACTAAGCCATTCATGACTTCGGGAGTGAACTACTGTGCTAAGGTGGATTTTAAAGCATTTACATTACATTTACATTTACAAAGCCATGTTTAAAAACCTACGGTACTGCAGTGCACAGTGCCGATAAATAGTGAGTCTAGCCCACTAGTATCGAACGGCGAATGCGACAGTATAGAAACAGCACTGTTAGTCAAGTATAAAGTCTCTAGCAAGTCTGCTGTGACCTGGTAAGCCTGGTTATGTGTCCGTTTCCTATGTGTGACCTCTCTGTCTAGTAGAAGTAGAGCACCCCCCTACTCCGTTCTCTCTTCACCCGTCCACAGGCCACCATGGGTCCCATGGGAGCTGGACTGTCACACATGATCTGGACTGTCTGTTAGCAGAGGTGCGAGAGCCTCCCCCTCTCTCCAGTGCAGAACACCGGATCTGATTGCACCCCAGCTTGCCCTTTTGTTTAGAGAGATTTATTTTCAGGTCAGCCTCGGTAACTCTCCACTGCCCCTCACACACACCGCCTCACCCCCCTCCCCTGGCCTGCTGCTCGAGGGAGGACACTCGGCCTTGTCACACATAACCTCTGTCACCTGGTCATCACCTGGCCACACAACACCCTCTCGCTCTCTCTCACTCTCTCTTTCTCCCCATCTCTCTCCTCTTCTCTCTGACCTAGCCATCTCCTTTGTTGTTTATCCACTCTCTTTTGTTTGTACTTTGTCCCTCTGCTCTTTCTCATCCTCCTCACTCTCCGTGTGTGGAAGACAGATGGATGTGACATTTTACTATTTAGTCGTGACTGTAATGTGACTTTTTACTCCGATGTACACACTCCCAGCCTTTTCCCACACATGGTCAAGTGAGAAATGTTAATGGTATGTGAACAGTAAATGCATCTGTACTACATATGAATAACATTCTCCATCACACCCTCCTGAATCAACCATAACATTAACAGATTATGTGTTCATTTTAATTAATATGATATATTATTCAGAGTCGGTGAGTTTATGTAAAAGGAGCAGTAAGCTTCATTTGGATTGTAAATGCAGCATTCTCCCAGTGGGGGTTAGGATAATATATATTGCCATAAAACATATTTTATTGCCCAGTTTAAATCCCATATTTTATGTAGACAAGTAAATAGGCAGGTCCTTCAACACAAAAAAGGGACATTCTAGACATGTCCTGTATTCCTGGTCCTTCATTTCTCACCACAGAACTTCAATGGCAGAGTTGAACTTATCAAGGGGGAAAGCTTTCACCTCTCTTCTAATCTAATGTTTTTGGCCTTTTTGGAGTGAATCCAGAAATGGCTGTGTTTTAGCGGTCCACTTTACAGTGTGACGAGACAGAATTAGTGATGAGAAGTAACACTCTTTGCTTACGGCAGACAGTGATTCATGTTCGTCTAGTTGTTTGTCTGAAGTTTTCATTGTGATGATTTGAGTCTGACACACTGGTCTTTCCACATTAAAGAAAACACAGATGGCCTTAAAAGATGCCTCTCTCATGCCCAATGTGGATCTTACCACAGGCGTCTTGTTGGTAATGATCACCTTTTAATTCATTCGTTAAAACCTGTTGGGGCTAGCCCTGAATACTGCCCCTTCTGGAGGAATTCGGTACCCATATAAAACATGATACATTTTTGTCAAAAGTTGCTAATATATGCATATAAAAAATATTATCGAATAGGAAACACTCTAAAGCTTCTAAAACCGTTTAAATTTTGTCTCTATGTAAAGCAGAAGTGTCAGGGCATGCATTCTCCCAAAGTCTCTCTTGTAATGGGAAAAGTTGCCACCACTTCGAAGTCATCGTATACACACTTCCCAAGCAGTTATAACCATGGAAACAGTTTCTACGTCTTCAGCACGCTCACCAGACGTTCAGCGTGCCCAAACGTCTCCGTGACGCAAAAAAAAAGTTTACCCAATGCGCGCTGTGATGTTTCTCTCTCTTTCCCTCAGGATGGATTGAACAACGTGTGTGTGTCTGTTCGCCCTCACGATTGCTGTAGACCTTTATAACATGTTAAGGCTTAATTATAAACATAGTTTGACAAGTTTACTCGACATAACGTTTTGGTGCGCATCCACTTGAAATTTGCATACATTTCGACCGAAATGTGGCTAGTTTGAGAACTGAAAGACACAGACTTGAAAACTGAACGCTAACTTGGTGAGTATTAACCCTTCCAGGTCTTCTGATGGAAGAACAGGCACGGTAAGGGAATATTTATGTGTTCATTTTGGGTTTCTGTCGACTCCAAGATAGAGGAGTCATTATGCTAAATGGGAGCGCCGCCTCCCTATTATAGCCTAGTGAACGCAAAATGGAACGTTAAAAATAATTGTAACACAGCGATTGTATTTAGAAGAAGTTTATCTTGCCATACATATGTAAAACATGCATATTTAGTCAAAGTTTATGATGTGTATTCCTTGTTAGCTGACGTTATCTGCCGGAGCTATTTTATTTCTCCTGACATTGCAGTAGCATTTTTTGAACGATGCATAATTGTAAACAGAGATTTATGGATATATATTGCAGATTATTGAAAAAAAATGAATGTACTGTGTAACATGTTATATTACTGTCATCTGATGAAGATTTCAAAAGGTTAGTGAAATGATTTTTCTTTTAATCCTGCGTTTGTTGATTGCATATTTTTTCCTACTTGGCTATGCTAATGAGGTATGTCTGCAGTGGTGGTTGGACATAAATATGTGCTATGTTTTCGCCGTAAAACATTTCAGAAATCTGACTTGCTGGGTAGATAAACAACTTCTTTATCTTTCATTTGAGCCATTTCTTTTGCTAATCTGTGGAGGTTAAATATTTTTAGGATTATTTCTTGCGTTCCCTGCGCCACATTACAGCTCAGGGGGGGTGGGGGGAGTTCCCAAGGGGAACTAGTAGCCCTAACAGGTTTTAATCAATGCAAAAGCTCCTTGGAAATGTTTTCACTTTATACATTATCCCACTTTTACCAAGCTGATTAGTGAGGTCTACAAATCAAATCAAATTTTATTGGTCACATACAAGTGTTTAGCAGATGTAATTGCGGGTGTAGTGAAATTCTTGTGTTTCTAGCTCCAACAGTGCAGTAATATCTAACAAGTAATATCAAATAATGTTTTTGTTTTTTTGTTGTTGAATTTTTACCCCTTTTTCTCCCCAATTTCGTAGTATCCAATTGTTGTAGTAGCTACTATCTTGTCTCATCGCTACAACTCCCGTACGGGCTCGGGAGAGACGAAGGTTGAAAGTCATGCGTCCTCCGATACACAACCCAACCAAGCCGCACTGCTTCTTAACACAGTGCGCATCCAACCCGGAAGCCAGCCGCACCAATGCGCCGGAGGAAACACCGTGCACCTGGCCACCTTGGCTAGCGCACACTGCGCCCAGCCCGCCACAGGAGTCGCTGGTGCGCAATGAGACAAGGACACCCCTACCGACCAAGCCCTCCCTAACCCGGGCGACGCTAGGCCAATTGTGCGTCGCCCCACGGACCTCCCGGTCGCGGCCGGTTACGACAGAGCCTGGGCGCGAACCCAGGGACTCTGATGGCACAGCTGGCGCTGCAGTACAGCGCACTTAACCACTGCGCCACCCGGGAGGCAATATCAAATAATGTTGACGTATTTTGCATTACTCATCTCATATGTATATACACTGCTCAAAAAAACTAAAGGGAACACTAAAATAACACATCCTAGATCTGAATAAATTGAATATTCTTATTAAATACTTTTTTCTTTACATAGTTGAACATGCTGACAACAAAATCACACAAAAATTATCAATGGAAATCAAATTTATCAACCCATGGAGGTCTACACCAATTAACTAAAATCTTCATTTGGTAAGTCAAAAGGTCAAACCAGTTGATAGCCAGTGCACTGTAACAGAATATTTGTAGTCACACTCAAAATTAAAGTGGAAAACCACACTACAGGCTGATCCAACTTTGATGTAATGTCCTTAAAACAAGTCCAAATGAGGCTCATTAGTGTGTGTGACCTCCACGTGCCTGTATGACCTCTCTACAACGCATGGGCATGCTCCTGATGAGGTGGCGGATGGTCTCCTGAGGAATCTCTTCCCAGACCTGGACTAAAGCATCCGCCAACTCCTGGACAGTCTGTGGTGCAATGTGGAGTTGGTGGATGGAGCGAGACATGATGTCCCAGATGTGCTCAATTGGATTCAGGTCTGGGGAACGGGCGGGCCAGTCCATAGCATCAATGCCTTCCTCTTGCAGGAACTACTGACACAACCGCACCAGCATATGGTCTCACAAGGGGTCTGAGGATCTCATCTCGGTACCTAATGGCAGTCAGGCTACCTCTGGCGAGCACATGGAGGGCTGTGCGGCCCCCCAAAGAAATGCCACCCCACACCATGACTGACCCACCGCCAAACCGGTCATGCTGGAGGATGTTACAGGCAGCAGAACGTTCTCTCACGACGTCTCCAGACTCTGTCATGTCTGCCACATGTGCTCAGTGTGAACCTGCTTTCATCTGTGAAGAGCACAGGGCGCCAGTGGCGAATTTGCCAATCTTGGTGTTCTCTGGCAAATGCCAAACGTCCTGCACGGTGTTGGGCTGTAAGCACAACCCCCACCTGTGGACGTCGGGCCCTCATACCACCCCATGGAGTCTGTTTCTGACAGTTTGAGCAGACACATGCACATTTGTGGCCTGCTGGAGGTAATTTTGCAGGGCTCTGGCAGTGCTCCTCCTGCTCCTCCTTGCACAAAGGCGGAGGTAGCGGTCCTGCTGCTGGGTTGTTGCCCTCCTACGGCCTCCTCCACGTCTCCTGATGTACTGGCCTGTCTCCTGGTAGCGCCCCCATGCTCTGGACACTACGCTGACAGACACAGCAAACCTTCTTGTCACAGCTCGCATTGATGTTCCATCCTGGATGAGCTGCACTACCTGAGCCACTTGTGTGGGTTGTAGACTCCGTCTCATATTACCACTAGAGTGAAAGCACTGCCAGCATTCAAAAGTGACCAAAACATCAGCCAGGAATCACAGGAACTGAGAAGTGGTCTGTGGTCACCACCTGCAGAACCACTCCTTTATTGGGGGTGTCTTGCTAATTGCCTATAATTTCCACCTGTTGTGTATTCCATTTGCACAACAGCATGTGAAATGTATTGTCAATAAGTGTTGCTTCCTAAGTGGACAGTTTGATTTCTCAAAAGTGTGATTGACTTGGAGTTACATTGTGTTGTTTAAGTGTTCCCTTTATTTTTTTGAGCAGTGTACTATATTCTATTATATTCTACTGTATCTTAGTCTATGCCGCTCTGACAATGTTTGTCCATATTTATGTATTCTTAATTCCATTCCTTTACTTAGATGTGCGTGTATTGTGTGTATTGTTGTGAAATTGTTAAAGTGGCTAGTGTTCTATTTATTAAAGTGGCCAGTGATTTCAAGTCTACAAGTGGGGGGAAAAAAGTATTTAGTCAGCCACCAATTGTGCAAGTTCTCCCACTTAAAAAGATGAGAGACGCCTGTAATTTTCATCATAGGTACACTTCAACTATGACAGACAAAATGAGAAAAAAATCCAGAAAATCACATTCTAGGATTGTTTATTATTTTCCACCAAATTATGGTGGAAAATAAGTAAATGTTCATAGAGCACAAAGGAATTTCTTCCACCTCACAGACCTTGAGGTACGAACAAATTTCATGTTCCGGAGAAAGTATTAAAGATCGTTGAAGAATCCAGCTACGAACTGGTCCGTTTGTCACAACTTGGGGAACCTCATGGGAGACGGTGTGGCCACATTACCATAACGCTGTTTATACTGTATAATAGCCTCAGATATGAGGTTTACATCTAATTGTTGTATAAGATGAATGAGTGAGTATGATACTGTTTACACAATTTTACAATGTGATTTTTGACTGTTTAATGAAGGAAAACTCAAAAAGGGACAGGGTCAGGCGTCCTGGGACAGCCCTTTTCTGCAATTCCGAATTAAACCCAACTTTGAGAAATTATCACCAGACCATGTTTTTCTCCATTAGGAGAGGACGAAGGTTGTAGACCATTGCTGAATCTTTTAACCATACCACGTGGTTAAACTCTTAGACTATAAATACCGACAGAATAAGAACAAGTCTTTGATATTAATTACTAGTCTGCAGCTAGGAATTCGGTATGATTGAACGCGAAGAACGACAACCGCCGAAACATCCATTCTATAACGAATGAAGGAATGTCACTCTGAACTACCCACTATAACCACAACAGAGAGAGAGAGGGAGAGAGACGGACAATTCTACAAAAGAAACAAACTTTTCACCAGCGATCAAGACGACACACTGAGTGTAAATATATATATTGATTGCAATTGTTCCCGAATGAGTGAGTGTTCATGTGCAAAGGATTAGCATTTCAATTGTTACAATTATCACTCTGTAGTGACTTCTTAGTCGACCCCCACTTCCCCTTTTGTCTAAAAAGCCGCCATGCCGGTTTAGCCCACTAGGGCACATTCTCCTATAATTTCTTGTAACCACATTTACCTTGTTTGTTTGTTTGTTTATGCATTTCTGTGAATGACTTAGTTAGTAATAAATACATTATTTAAGACAATTGATGTATGGATGACTCATAGTGAAGACTGGGTTCGTGCAGATAACCAACAATTTACGACGCTTGGAATGAGACTAACGTGAGGTAAAGTAAATAATACATTAATTCGAAGACTAATTGATCAGATAAAATATCTGAATAGTTATTTTAGGAAATGATAACTTAGTAATCTGAATGTTTTTCCTTGGTTCCCCGACTTCCTAGTTAATTACAGTTACATGATTAATCAGTTGATCGTGTAATACTAATTACAGAGAATCTATGATAATTTAATGATAGTAAAGACACGACACTCTAGAGAGCCCTGCAGTTGCGGACGGTGTAGTTGCCGAACCAGGTGGTGATACAGCCTGACAGGATGCTCTCTATTTTGCATCTGTAAAAGTTTGTGTGGGTTTTAGGTGCCAAGCCACATTTCTTCAGCCAGTGTTGAGGATCAGCGAGGTGGAGGTGGTGTTTCCTACCTTCACCACCTGGGGACGGCCCATCAGGAAGTCCAGGACCCAGTTGCACAGGGAGGGGTTCAGACCCAGGAACTCGACCTTAATAATAATCTATGGTGTTAAATGCTGAGCTATAGTCAATGAACAGCATTCTTACTTAGGTATTCCTCTTGTCCAGGTGGGATAGGGCAGTGTGCAGTGCAATCACGATTGCATCGTCTGTGGCTCTATTGGGGCGGTAAGAAAATGTAAGTGGGTCTAGGGTGTCAGGTGATGATGATATGATATGATGCTATGATATGATCCTTGACTAGTCTCTCAAAGCACTTCATGATCATAGAAGTGAGTGCTACGGGGCGAACGTCATTTTGTTCAGTTACCTTTGCTTTCTAGGGTAGAGGAACAGTGGTGGCCATCTTGAAGCATGTGGGGACAGCAGACTGGGATAGGGAGAGATTGAATATGTCCGTAAACACACCAGCAAACTGTCCTGCGCATGTTCTGAGGACGCTGCTAGGGATGCCATCTGGGCCGGCAGCCTTGCGAGGGTTAACACGCTTAAACGTCTTACTTAAAACATCTTACGGATAGACGGGACAGTTGCATCCCACTTGGGCAAAGAACAGGGAAAATGCAGCGCGGCAAATTTTAAAAAATGATATAAAAATCAAACTTTCATTAAATCACACATGTAAGATATTACTTCAATATATCCACATAATTTTCTTGCCACATAATGCCATATATTTTGTGAAGTGCACCTGTCCCGCTGAAGCACAGGGGTGGCAGCATCATGTTGTGGGGGTGCTTTGCTGAAGGAGGGACAGGTGCACTTCACAAAATATATGGCATTATGTGGCAAGAAAATTATGTGGATATATTGAAGTAACATCCCAAGACATCTGTCAGGAAGTTAAAGCTTGGTTGCAAATGGGTCTTCCAGATGGACAATGACCCCAAGCATACTTCCAAAGTTGTGGCAAAATGGCTTAAGGACAACAAAGTCAAGGTATTGGAGTGGTCATCACAAAGCCCTGACCTCAATCCTATAGAAAATTGTGGGCAGAACTGAAAAAGCGTGTGCGAGCAAGGAGGCCTACAAACCTGACTCAGTTACACCAGCTCTGTCAGGAGGAATGGGCCAAAATTCACCCAACTTATTGTGGGAGGCTTGTGGAAGGCTACCCGAAACGTTTGATCCAAGTTAAGCAATTTAAAGACAATGCTACCAAATACTAATTGAGTGTATGTAAACCATATCAATATATTTGTCAATGTTATTCTCGAAGGCTACCCAAAACATATTCCAGTCCACGTCATCAAAACAATCGTGAAGTGTGGATTCCGATTGGTCAGACCAGCATTGAATAGTCCTTAGCACGGGTTCTTCCTGTTTGAGTTTCTGCCTATAGGAAGGAAGGAGCACAACAAATGGAATCATGATCAAATTTGCCAAAGGGAGGGCGAGGGAGGGCCTTGTAGTCATCCCGGAAGTTTGAGTAGCAGTGGTCGAGTGTTTTATATGTTGATATGTTGATAGAACTTCGACAGCATTTTCCTCATATTTTCTTTGTTAAAATCCCCAGCTACAATAAATGTGGTCTCAGGATATGTGGTTTCCAGTTTGCATAAAATCCAGTGAAGTTCTTTGAGGGCTGTCGTGGTATCGGTTTGAGGGGGAATATACACTGCTGTGACTATAATCGAAATGAACTGAGAACCCAACTGGTTGCACGGACTCAGACAGTATATCCTGTTTCAGTGAAACAGAGAATGTTACAATCCCTGATGTCTCTCTGGAAGGAAATCCTAGCCCTCAGCTCGTCAACTTTATTATCCAGAGACGGAACATTAGCGAGTAATATACTCCTAGTACCTCTTCTCCGCCGGCGATTTTTTGGGTCAGCCTCTGGAATCAGCTCAATTGCCCTGGGGGGTGCGACCAAAGGATCCGATTTGGGAAAGTCGTACTCCTGGTCGTAATGCTGGTAATGCTCGTGAGTTACCGCCGTGAGTTAACACCAAAAATTCTGTCCTAATAACTTAAGAAATAATACATTTTTAAAAATACCGTAAAGTTGCCTAGTTGCTAGAAGTTTGGTTGCCCTCTCTATCGGCGCCATTTCATCTAAGATGCACTCAGAGACAGTGAGGTGGAGATCAGTCCATTGCGTTGCATGCAGTTAGAGTTTACAGTTTTTTAGAATCACTTTGGCACTAATTTCGGAAATTGATGTAATTTTTCAAAACTCTAGACACAAAACTCACAACCAATGACCAAAATGCAAATTTTTCAAAACTCTAACACTTTTTCCAATTGCTTGGATACAATACACATAAAGCTAAGATAATTTTTCATTGAACTAAAATCACCTGTTCAAAATGACACAACTTAACATCAAAGTATTACCACTTCAAAATCCAATTCACAAATTACATCTGAAATGACTGTCTATTCATTTCATTACAATGATCTAACTATCAATTGATACAACTGCTCAAAATGATAAGTAACTGTTGCATTACTCTAAATGCATAGTTGTATGGAAACTGACGAACAATATTCCATGTTTAGATCATGAACGATTCAGGACAACGAGATCCATTGACACCAATTACCGGGGAACATGAACCAATTGGACTACATTATCTATGGATGTAATATTTCATCATTCTTTATCAGACACTGTTTCTATGGTCCCATGTACCACTTTTCCAGACCATGTTTTCAGATTTGACATTACTGTACGCTTTATTAGGTACACCTATCTAGTAGTGGGTAGGACCCCCTTTTGCCTCCACAACAGCCTGAATTATTCACGGTGTTGTATGTTAAGAGATGTCCTTCTGCACACCACTGTTTTAAACAGCTGTTATTTGAGCATTTGTGGCCTTTCTGTTAGCTTGAATGAGTCTGGACATTCTCCTCTGACCTTTCTCATTAACAAGGTGTTTTTGCCCACAGAACTGCCGCTCACTGAATGTGTTTTGTTTATCACACCATGCTCTGTAAACTCTAGAGACTGTAGTGCATAAAAATCCAAGGAAGGCAGCTGTTTCTGAGATGCTGGAATCACCATGTGTGGCATCAACAATCATACCATGGTCAAATTTTCTTCGATTACGCATCTTGTGGCTGCCTGTTCTAATGTTAGGTTGAACAACAACTTTAAGCTCTCTACTCTATATACTCTATATATTGAGCCACATGATTCGCTGTTCGAATGTAACCTTCCTTGATGGGCTAAATCAGGTATGTAGAGCTGATGGCATGACCTATATCATTGTGTGGGATAATGTCAGGTTCCACCATGCTCAAATGGTGCAAGCATGGTTTCAGGCCCATCCACAATTTACCACCCTGTAAGTACAGGGAAAGGAGTAGTTACCACCCCATACTCTCCTTTCCTAAAAACCCGATTGAAGAATTTTTCTCCACATGGAGGTGGAAGGTATATGATAGGCACCTTCACGAACAAGCCACCCTTCACCAGGCCATGGATGACGCATGCAATGACATCACGGCAGACCTGTGTCAGGCCTGGATTCGCCATGCCCGAAGATTCTTGCCAAAAGATGTTTGGCTAATGAAAACATCCATTGTGATGTGGATGAGAACCTATGGCCAAATCCACAAGACAGGGTTGAGGGAAATATAGAAGTTCAGTAATCAAACCTTTGTTTTGCTTTTTACAGTAAGCAAGGTGAGGAACACTGCAGTTGATGTTTTACTGTAGTTTTTTTCTTGTATTGTAGCTAATTATTTTTGCTTTGATTCAAAGAAACCTGTGTTGTGATTTTATTGTATTCCATCAATACATTTCAGATTTTGTTCAATGATTCCACTGTGTCTGTAGTATTCTCTTTACATTCTCCTTTTACAGTGATGTACTTATGAGTCGTACCATAATGAAACATGTTTCACATATTTTGTACTATTTAATGATTGAACGAACAACTACACAGTGAAACTATCGGCATTAGCCAGTCTGCTGTTCCCACATGCTTCAAGAGGGCCACCATTGTTCCTGTTCCCAAGAAAGCTAAGGTAACTGAGCTAAACGACTACCGCCCCATAGCACTCACTTCCGTCATCATGAAGTGCTTTGAGAGACTAGTCAAGGACCATATCACCTCCACCCTACCTGACACCCTAGACCCACTCCAATTTTCTTACCGCCCAAATAGGTCCACAGACGATGCAATCTCAACCACACTGCACACTGCCCTAACCCACCTGGACAAGAGGAATACCTATGTGAGAATGCTGTTCATCGACTACAGCTCGGCATTCAACACCATAGTACCCTCCAAGCTCGTCATCAAGCTCGAGACCCTGGGTCTCGACCCCGCCCTGTGCAACTGGGTACTGGACTTCCTGACGGGCCGCCCCCAGGTGGTGAGGGTAGGCAACAACATCTCCTCCCCGCTGAGTGTGTGTGTGTGTGTGCGGGTGCGCGAGTTTGTATGTTTATGCGGTACTGTGTGTGTGTGTGTGCGCGAGTGTTTGTGTTTATGCGGTACTGTGTGTGTGTGTGTGCGCGAGTGTGTGTGTTTATGCGGTACTGTGTGTGTGTGTGTGTGTGTGTGCGCGCGCGCGCGTGCGTGCCTTCCTGTGTTTCCTGTGTGTGAATGTGTGAATGGGGGAGAAACAGAAGAGTGGAAAGTTGACGATTAGTGCTTCTGACGTGATAACTGATTTGCCCCCGTGTTCACCTTTAATCTCTGATATAACTGACCAGTGAAAGGGTCACAGAGTGGTACTGCAGGATATAACCCAAACTACTCAAAACATTCTGTTTAGAGCAATCTGTAGTTCAAACTTTGAAATAACAGCAAAATGTCCCAATCCCAATATAAACATTCTTAAAAAATAATATTTAAGAGTGAATAAACAATTAATGAATGGGTGGGTGTTCATGTTGTCATGATAGCTATATAGTAGTTGTGGTGGTTATGATAAATAAGGCAGTTATACTTAAATAAGGCAGTTGTAGTATTAAGGCAGTTGTAAATAAGGCAGTTGTAGTATTAAGGCAGTTGTAAATAAGGCAGTTGTAAATAAGGCAGTTGTAGTATTAAGGCAGTTGTAAATAAGGCAGTTGTAGTATTAAGGCAGTTGTAAATAAGGCAGTTGTAGTATTAAGGCAGTTGTAAATAAGGCAGTTGTAGTATTAAGGCAGTTGTAAATAAGGCAGTTGTAGTATTAAGGCAGTTGTAAATAAGGCAGTTGTAGTATTAAGGCAGTTGTAAATAAGGCAGTTGTAGAATGAAGGCAGTTGTAAATAAGGCAGTTGTACTATTATTAGTGGTGGTAGTATGTCAAAGTGTTGGTGGCATTTGCCTTTAAGGTCAACGTTAAGGTGTGACCTGTGAACTAAATGGAGGGGTCGGGGGGGTGTTTAAGGGGGCAGCAGGGAAATTCTAAAGTGGCCTCACGGCTTCCCCCCACAACCCCCTGCTCTTGTTCCTGAGGACCACGATTCCTCTGATGTGGAAAAGATTTTCTACTACAATAGAAAAAAGAGCCAATTAAAAAAGTAGCCAAAGGCCTCATTATCTCATGTTTCCTCCTGCAAGGTATGATCTACACTGGCCTGAGGGTTGCCGTGGCAACTCTGTGGTAACTCCTAATCTGTCTGACTCTACAGTTGGTCGGTCAAAACTGAGGCTGGTTGGTTGGTCACTGAAAGTGATGACAAAAGGTTGGTGAATTGAAAAGCAGCCCATGCAGCAATACCAACTTGGACATTACACCACTAAACTGGTCAAAACCATACACTACAAGGCAAAATTAGATTTCAACTGGCTGAAACCAATTCAAACCTAATTTATCCTTGTCTTCCCTGACTACTAAAACATTTTTCTTTGTTTTATGTCCCGATAAAGAAGGGCTGGTGTACTGGCAGCCAGGAACAGAAATGACTAATTCAACAATATCCCCTTGCCTTTCATGTTCTGCAGTTTCTTCCGATTGGATCGTCCTCAAAGATTAAAAAGGCATTTTGTTCTGCCTCGAATTACAGTAAGACACCGTTGGGGATGGCAATGTTAGACTTCTGTTGACAGTGGTCAGAGCTGGCCGCATTGGCCTCACAAGACGTTCGAGTGGAGCAACAGCTTCTTCTAGTTAAATCATGTGGTGGGCCAGAGTTTCTCCAGGATTAATAATTTTGTCAGAGACAGAGAGAGCGCCAGCGCTATTCTCCAGGCGGTTGTAAATCACATGCTCAAATATGAATTGAGAAAAAAAGGCATAATTCAATATTTCACAATGGAACTGAGAATATATTTGAACAGCTGCTTTAGAGGGTTCTGGGCTGGTATATTGATTGTTATGTCAGGATAATGGGTTGAATGTAATGTAAGTTTAATGTCAGTTTGAATGCACGGTTAGCTACAGTCTCCATATATGGCTCCGGATATACTCAACATTGAATGAACATTTCCAAAGGTTTCCGTGTAGATTGTTATGATCGGTTGAAGGATTTTCAAGATTGTGGAATTCCCGTGTACAACCAAAAGCCCATCAAAAGTTTAACAGTAGACGCTTATGCTCAGCCAAACATCTTAAGGTACAGATGTAGATCTGTCGGGATAAGATAACGTTTAACAGAAATATTCCTGTTTAAACAACAAGTGCCATTAGGGAGCTGCTTCAGAAGTGCCACCTCTCCAAGAGCTGCTAATGGTCCATGCTGAACTTTCATGTTCAGTAATGCTGCTTATATTAGGCCTCAGCCTCCTACATTAGTGTCCTTCAAATGTCTACACCCTGACGTTCAAGTTTGGCATTTCTAAATAGTTCACAGCCCTCCTAGGTAGTATCTATTATCAGGAACCTTGGACCAATGGAAGGGGGGCGATGTTAAGTAGTGTAGGACTCGGTGAAGTGCCACATTAAAGAATGGAAAGTATGTGGCCATCGCTGCAGGCAGGCACGGCCAGATTGCTTCTTCCTTCGACCACACCATTCTCTCTCTCTCTCTCTCTCTCTCTCTCTCTCTCTCTCTCTCTCTCTCTCTCTCTCTCTCTCTCTCTCTCTCTCACCTGTAGCATACCATATATGCCCATTGCAGGGTTGGATTCTGAGTCTCTTTATTGGAAAGAACAAACACTTCCCCCAACAGGTTTGACGCTGCCACCGCAGCCTTCACTGAGGTGAATAAGTCTGTTTGAGGGGATCAGTTTGAGCACGGCAAGGTGCAGAATCTCCAAGATTGATCACATAATAGAGTAGTTATTAGTAAAGTTATTAGTAGATCAATGGTTGCGCAGTCCGACTGCAATGAACAGTTTCAAAACCGGCACTTTCTTTACAGTGCTTTGGTTGTCTCATGCACACTCCCAGACTTCCTGCCATTCCCATCCTGTCCGATAGTCTGAAGAATCCCTGTCCATGCCTCTCCCTACATGCTTATCTCACATGCCAGCTAACTGGGGTTAATTCACGTTAGGAATGACCACAGGCCCTTCTGTTTCTCTAGTAAGCCCCCAGGCAGGTCCTGACTCATCTCTCTCTCTCTCTCTCTCTCTCTCTCTCTCTCTCTCTCTCCCTTCCCTTTCCTCTTTCTTTCTCTCTCTCTATTCCTACTGTCAACACTTCCCCTCATCTTGTAATTCACTGCCAATGCACAACGTTTTGTCATAATATTACAGTTTTTCTCAATTGCTAAAACACTAAAACCCATTGGCTGAACAAAGTTCTCAGTTGCCTGGACTCATTTAGCTAATTATGCAGTCCGTTGTCAATACCTTAAACCATTTCACATGGTAAAACACAATTTGCAGATCTGACTTTTCAGCAAAACTCTAAACACAATTCTCATTCTCAAAACACATTCTGCACTCTAATGCACATGTCATCCATACTGGTAAACACAAGTGGCAACAATCAAATACAAATAGAGAACACATGTCATTGATTGAACACAACCACTCAAAATTGATTTAACCTGTTTCAAATGATGCGACACAACCAATATAAGCCAGTTCAGAGAGCAAACAGGTTGTTGAAGGTGGGAAGGAGAAAGTCTGAGAATGGATAGAAGAAACAATGTGAGAGGATGAGGATGTATGCGAGGTGGGCGATGAGGAGTAGGAGGGCAAGAAAGAGGAAGAGGAAGAGGAAGACAAAGAGTGGAAATATCTGATGAAATTCGAGCAACAGTTGTAGACCATGTTCTTGTCCATGGACTGACAATGAGGGAAGCAGGACATAGAGTTCAACCCAATTTGAGCCGATTTTCTGTGTCCACCATAGTAAGGACATTCAGAGAAGAGAACAAGTACAGTATACTACTGTATTTTTGTAATTGCAAATTTACTGTACTACACTATATGCAGCTGTTTCAATAGACATTTGTAAAGTAAATCACTGTATATATTGTACTGTATTACAGTTTTTTTGGATTGCTTACCCACTAAAATTAAAAGTAGTACACTATTAGCAAAACCTTACACTCAAGAATCAAAACATCAGCCCATATTTGCACAACTATAAGCACATTGTCAACCTCACACTTGTTGCAAAACTCTACACACATTGATTTGCAAAACACTAAACACACTTAACATACATTACACACAAAAATGTATCATGAAGTCACGTCCTTGCAATACCAAAGCACTGACTGTCAGATTACCACACCGTCCAACCAATTGGTTCAACACAGTCATCAGGTGTGCAAACACTCGTTTGCTTAATTGTAGACACACCAATCAGGTGTATAAGCACTATAAAAAGCAGCAGGTGAGTTCATCGGTCGGTCTTCAAGCACAATGGAAAGAGTCAGAGAAAGAGTAAGACGAGGAGGAGGAGGACGACGAGGAGGAAGAGGAAGACAAGAAGGTGCGCAAAGAGGACCGAATCTGAGAAATGAGATCCGCGCAACACTGGTTGACCACGTTGTCAACCACGGCCTGACGCTGAGGGAGGCTGGACTGCGAGTACAGCCAAATCTAAGCCGATATACAGTGGCAAGTGTGATGAGAACATTTAGACTGGAAAATAGGTATTGTAAAAATATCATCATATCAAAAACATCTGCACGGTTTCAGTAACTGCTTACAGTACTGTATTCTATGCACTATCAGCACTTCTGTTACCTTTTCCTGTGAAATTACTGTACTATTGTATACTGGGGGTTTCTTCTACATAGGTTTGAGGGTCAGGGACGACAAGGGGGAAGGCCTCCTATGTTCACAGAACAGAAAGAGAGGGAGATAGTAAACATGGTTTTGGCCAACAATGCTATAACACTCAAGCAGCCCCAAGCTAACATTGTCAATAACCACGCCATTTTCAACGATATCCATCAGGTCTCAACATCAACACAGGCACGCATCCTAAAACAAAAAATATTCAAATGAAGCAAATTTATCGAGTGCCTTTCGAGCGCAATTCCGAAAGGGTGAAACGACTGCGGCATGATTTTGCAGAGGTATGTATTCTCTTTAGCAGTGTGATCTTGCATACTGTCTCATAATCTTTTACTGTACTGTAATATGTATACTAGATCTACACTGAACTACACAATTTTGCCTGACACTGTTTTTCAGAGAGTTTTACAAATGGATGGAGAGGAGATCCAGCATGAGTTCATTTACGTGGATGAGGCTGGGTTCAACCTGACGAGAACACGAAGGAGGGGAAGAAACATCATTGGCCACAGGGCTATAGTCAATGTCCCAGGGCAACGTGGGGGTAATATAACACTCTGTGCAGCCATTACACAGAATGGGGTCCTACACCGCTATGCCCTTACAACACAGCACTCATACTTACATTCTTGGGCCAATTGCACAACATAACAGCAGCAAATCAAATCGATCATATGCAATACATTGTTGTCTGGGACAATGTGTCTTTCCACCTCTCTGCTCTGGTTCAGAACTGGTTTCAGCAACATCCACATTTCACCGTCCTGTATCTACCACCATACTCTCCATTCCTCAACCCTAGAGAAGAGTTTTTCTCGGCATGGCGGTGGAAGGTATATGATCTCCGTCTCCAGGCTGAGGTACCCCTCATCCAAGCCACGGAGGAGGCCTGTGACCAGATGGAGGTAGCAGCAATGCAAGGATGGATTCGTCATTCAAGACGTTTCTTTCCGAGGTGTCTTGCTAATGGCAACATTGCCTGCGATGTTGATGAAATTCTCTGGCCAGATCCAGCTAGGCGAAGAGCCAAGTTCTAGTTATTTTTTTAAATATTTTTTTGAATTTACAATACATAAAGTGACGTTTGGTTACAGTATTATGAATCTCTATGTCAACATTTTGGGCGTGTTGAGAAATAAATTAGTTTCTTCAGTCTGCAACATTGGTCTTGTGTAGTGTTTGGTGAATTTACATTATATTTGTACTTAGTTGATAGTAGCCTACTCTAATCATAGGGAAGTAGAAGTGCTAAAAGTGTTTTAGGTTTATCACAGCAGAGCGTAACTCGTGCAAACAGAGTATAGTAATGTGAAACGTGTGTGTTTCATATGGTAACAAAGTGTGGTTTTTAAAAAGAAGTGTGTAGTTTTTACAAGAGTGTTTAATTTTGCAAAGGATCTGTAGTGTTTTGCTAATTGGGTGTGTGGTTGTGCTAATTGTGTGTAGTGTTTTGAAAACACGGCCCTGTTTTGAAAATCATGCTTAAGCAATCAAAAAAACTGTAATATGTTTTGTAACTGCACAACTACTTTTTGTAGAATTGCAAGGCTGCCACATGCAGGTGGAAGGACAGCTATATTCACTCGGGAGCAAGAGGCCGTTTTAGTTTGCATGGTCCTTCAAGATAATGCAATACGACTCAGAAATCCAGGAACGAGTGATACAAGACAACACACACTTCCAGGGAATCGACAGTGAGCATTTCCACAATTGACCGTGTCCTCCATCGTAACAGGATGCGAATAAAACAAGTATACAGAGTACCTTTTGAGCGCAGAACTGCGAGCTCAGTATGTGCAAGTAAGTGTACATTCAGAAACATTTACTGTAATCCAGATTGTCTACAGTACTAACACATACTATGTGAATGACATTACTCTTCAGTACATACAATGTATGTGAATCAGAAGCCTAATAATTGTACTCTACAGTATAGCACTGTCTCTGTACGACTTACCAAATCCTACATACAGTATATTGTATTTCTACACACACAATATTTGACTTGGAATCCTTGGACAGGCTCCATGAGTTCATCTCTGTCGATGAAGCAGGCTTCAATCTAACAAAGAGGAGAAGGAGAGGCCCAAACATGATTGGACAGCGGGCCAAGTCCCTGGTCAACGAGGTGGCAATGTCACAATCTGTGCTGCTATCAGCAACCATGGTGTTCTATATCACCATGTTACACTCAGGCCATATAACACCCAGCACCTAAGATTTATTGCCAATCTAAGAGATATTTTATTTGAACAGCAGGTCCAAGAGCAGCAGGGTCAAGAGCTAAATGAGAATCCCATTCCCACCTATGTGATAGTGTGGGACAATGTCAGTTTCCACCGAGCTGCTCAGGTAAGGGAATGGTTTTAACATTAATGGGCAGTTTATGAACTTGTACCTCCCTCCATACTCGCCTTTCCTGAATCCGATTGAGGAGTTTTTCTCCTCTTGGAGATGGAAAGTGTATGATAGACAACCCTCCACCAGAGTAAACCTGCTGCAAGCCATGGATTTAGCCTGTGGTGATATAGGTGAGGAATCATGTCAGGGCTGGATACGGCACACAAGAGGCTTCTTCCCCCGTTGCCTCAGGAGGGACAATATTGCTTGTTATGTCGACAAAGTGCTCTGGCCTGACCCAGCCCAAAGACAAGAAGAAGCACATTGATCACATGTTTACTCCTTTGATTTTTGTCCCTTTTAATATTGTATACTGTAGTACAGTGCATTGTAGGCTGTATACTGTACAATGGACAGGTTGTATGGCCCTGAACATTGTTCTTTCCATTTATTAACAGTACTGACTGCTCAATAGATTTTGACTGGTTGCAGGTTCATATCAACAAAGAACAAGAATTACAGTATCACAGAGACAAAGGACAAATTTGTGAGATGCAGGGTACAGTACTGTAAAAACAGGGGTACAAGGAGGAAGAACAAACAACTAAATTGCAAAGAGCAAAGCAGAGTAGTAATTTCTGATCAGTTTTGAGGTACTATGATAGAACATGGTTTCGTTCATCAAAAGACAATGACGGAAAAAGATGAATCTTTTTTTAGATAAAAAATGTACTTCTCCCTGAGAATTGTATGTTTTGAACAATGTGTTTTCTATTTTTCGGTGTATTGTTTACTGACTGCTTGAGAGTGTATATCATTTTGATCACGTTGTTTATGATTTGAGAGCAGTGTTTGATTTTGAGGTAAAACTGTTTTGAGGCGAATGTTTCATTTTGCGAGAGGAGTCAGAGGTTATGTGAATGGTGCTTGAAGATGAGGTTTTGTGTTGAATGTTTTCAGGAAATGGAGCAAGCTCTCAGAAAGGGTGTTTTAGCAATTGAGAAAAACTGTAAGTTAGCCTATATGAAAATAAGCGATCATTATCTGTCCTCTTTCAATATCTGGCAGTTCAGCTGTCCTCGTGTTATGCAGACAAAGCAATATGCTTTCCCAGCGTCCCTCCAGGATTGCGGCTCTAACACAGGAGTCAGCCCGTCTTAAATGGCCACCTTCCCAGAGGTTCTGATCACCAGATATGAGCGTGCATGTCATCGGCTCTAGCTTTCTAAATGGTTTACATGCAATTCAGGAACTGAGTCAAGCTGACAAATCTGCATATTCAAATACATTTGTCCACATGTTCATTCTCAAGCATGCATCTAATATCTTCTCCTTATGTTTTCTGCTCCCGTCCAAGTCACTAATCTGCCAATGAAGCGTGAGAGAAAGAAGGCTTTGTGGGAAGAAAGTTGTTTAGCAGCACGAAGTACACAAAGAAAAAAGAGGGCAAACAATCAATCAATCAATCAATCAATCAATCGAATGTATTTATAAAGCACTTTTTTACATGAGCAGATGTCACAAAGTGCAATACAAAACAGGCCAAATTTCTTCTTCTTTTGTGTAAGGTTTTTCTTATTTGTGTTGTCGAACGCACCCCAGAAGAGAGGGTCAGGAGCAGGGCTAGGGAAACGAGTCAAACGAAGTGTTGAAAAGACTGATGACGGAGAGTGGGCCGAGCTGCGCAACAACAACACGGTGCGTGTTCACATCACAGCCAATCAGGCAGCGGAGGCTAGTCAGGGAGGATAGAGAGGGAAGAAACCCTATACTAGCCCTGAGTCTTGAGTGCTGCCTCATGCTGGGGGAGACCCACTGGATGTCACATACATCTTGATTTTTATGAATGCTTTGATAGCTCCCCTAAAGGCACTCCCTCAACCAGGTGGAGAGTATTTATATAAGCGTGTCAAAAAATAACATAAATGAGGGGAACGATATTTGCTGATCCCCCTCTACTCAGAGAGAAAAATCTCGCAGTTATTCTAATTGCAACTGGAAATAATTATCCGTGCGAATACTCCGGGAAGCGGATCATATGGACGCACCCTGCTCTGATCCCCAGGTGTTGAGGTTGGATGTGTGACTGACATGTGATGTCCGATGGGAGACAAGCCCACATTCCCCTTTAGGTGCATAATTTGTGATTTTGTGTGTGTGTGTGTGTGTGTGTGTGTGTGTGTGTGTGTGTGTGTGTGTGTGTGTGTGTGTGTGTGTGTGTGTGTGTGTGTGTGTGTGTGTGTGTGTGTGTGTGTGATAGGCCTATTGTCAATCAGGGAGCTTCTATGTAAGTATGCCGCATGAGAGATTAGGCAAACACTACTTCTGGAGATCACACACATCTACGGTGACCGGCATTGGAGAATTCTATGCGTTGTAGTAGATGGGGTCATGCTACGTGACGCATATTACTCTACAGAGACTTAGCTTTCTCATGGTGGGTTTGCAGAGTAAAATAATGTGAGACAGGCAAGGTTATGAACTTATGTTTTACCTCTTAAACATAATACAATAGTCTTGTCCACCAGCCGTCTCTCTTAAGCCTGGGGACGGGGTTAAATGTAACCTAACCATAGATTGACCTGAATGCTAAGACTAATTACAGAGAAGATACATTTTTTTTGCTTTCTTGCATAAGAATAGGCTAGGAATGAATGATAGGCCTACAGTTAATTCAGGTTAGCGAAAGTTGCCCACTTTGAGAAGCTGAAGGAAGCAGAGACTAAATCCTATGAAATATAAACTTTTCTAGATTTATCCTCTGTGAAATAACTTGGGCACAAACTGCAGAATTAATAGGGTATTTTCTTTTGAACCGCTCATTGGAGAGCAATGAAATCTGCCTTTAAACTATGTGCTCATTTGTGTGTCTGTGTGTTGTGTGTATGTGTGTTTGTGTGTGTCTGTTAATGTTCACGTTCGTCATCTCCCTCCTTTGGTAACAACGTAATTATGCAGAGCAAGTACAAATGTGCCAAGTCAAAGCTTAATGAATCCCACCTGTAACACATTTGCACATTCAGTTTCGTCTCAGGATAACGCCTGGCTGCTGCCAAAGCAAATGCCAACGAATGGGGAAGTAAGTGTGTTTCAGACTAGGGCCCTGTTCAAATGCTCTTAAAATTCATCCTTCCTTCCCTCCTCCTTTCCTTGAAGTAATCACTGATCTACCTAGCATGATTGGATAGGTGAGAGCAGGTGTTGAGATGTCAGATCAGTGATTACCTAAGGAAGGGAGGAAAGAAGGATCCGTTTTTCAATTGGGTCTATGTGTGAATTTCACATAGACAACAAGCATGGAATAGAAAGAATCTTCTGGAAGGTGAATATGTGCACGTGACGGAGATTTTGCTACATACAGTACATGTAAGCAGGTGGAATGATTATTCATTGCTTAATCTCACTACAAACTGTATACATAACAATATCTTACACAATTAGAGGACAATTCATCTAGGGCTTTTCTAGGAGCTGAGTATATTTTGTACAGTATGTAATAATTGCAATGATTAGCTCTGAACCTGCCTGTGATATTTAACTGCGCTCATTTGAATTACTCCGATCAACCTGGAAGGTACAGTAACATAGTGTACAAGCATATGCCGTATAGCAGACACCTTTATCCAAAGTGACTTACAGTCATGTGTGCCTACATTTTACCTACGGTTGGTATTGAACCCACATTCCTGGTGTTACAAGCACCATGCTCCACCAACTGAGACATACAGGACCAGATACAGGCTGGAAGTACAGCCAGGGAAAGGTGATGTATCTGATACGCGTACAGCTCTGATAGACAGCCATGCTTCTGTATAGTACTAGCAAGCACCATATCTTTGATAGCTGTGCATTTCCCATAATTCAGCATTTTTGCTTACATTAAAATAACATAAATCTTCAAAGAGCTGTATCACTCATGCCAGTCCCACTATCATGCATCTCCCACAATCACACTTCAGACGAGGTCTTGCTCACTTGGGGCTGGGACAGATAGCAGCATGGTTCCTACTGTTCTCAGGATGGTGTCCCAGTGGTCTGTGAGGGGCAGGAAGTGGAGGCTAGATTGACTGGGCGCCAGAGATCCTTAGCCATGCTCCTCCAGGCCCTATTTGCATTCAGTCAACCTGAGCTCATAATTGTGTGACTAAACCAGTTGTTCTTTCAATTGAAGCCATTTACATTCCCCTCCCCATTTTCACCGCCCCTCCCCCAACCCACCACCCTCAAGAGTGGCTCAGGTGATGATTGAAAGATGTGTATGGAACTCTGAAACACTCTCACACATCTAATGTGCCCGATAAAACGTCTGATGGTGGAGAAATTAGACACGTGAAGATTACCGGCATGTTGCGTCTTCTACTGTCAGCACTGTCTATTCGCTGCTACTGTATTAACATCTGCTCCTACCTGCAAACATGCATCTCTCCGTGTTGTGCTGTTTACTCCTACCCCTTTCAGAGTATCAGAGGACGCAGTAGGACCTTATATGGGGCCTTATCTGATGTCTGTGGTCATAATGGCTCATTATATGTATTGGTCGCTCGTAAACATAAATATCTGAATCTGAAACCGCATACAGGGAAATGAGCCTGTGAAATAGCAGAGGTCAAATTCCCTCTCCTGTATTTATGACTACCCTGGGCATTGCCAGTACTTTTACACCAGTTATGGTCAATTGTACACAAACGCCAGGAGAGCCAGCGAGTGCGCTTGAGGGTGTGTGTGAGTGTGTGTTTAGGGGAGGGGACATTTTCATTTATCCCCCCCCCCAATAATTGACAAGTCCATCACTTCATGTCACAAATATCATCCATAACAGCTTTAAAGAGGTCATTCCTCGTCGAGCCTGAAACACTTTGGAAGCAGCTCTATCTACATAGTGGCACTTCAACATTACATTTTCATCTTAATTCATTCACAAGCCCAGCTAACTTTACTGTACCGGGAGGGCGGAGGCGCCATGGCTGAGCAGCATAATGTACGAACAGAGAAAGGTTTTCCTCAAAACTTGCGAATGGAAAAAAAATGTGCCCAGGCCAACGTTTGTTTTACATTTTACATTACATTTAAGTCATTTAGCAGACGCTCTTATCCAGAGCGACTTACAAATTGGTGCGTTCACCTTAAGACATCCAGTGGAACAGCCACTTTACAATAGTGCATCTAAATCTTTTAAGGGGGGAGGGGGTGAGAAGGATTACTTTATCCTATCCTAGGTATTCCTGAAAGAGGTGGGGTTTCAGGTGTCTCCGGAAGGTGGTGATTGACTCCGCTGTCCTGGCGTCGTGAGGGAGTTTGTTCCACCATTGGGGGGCCAGAGCAGCGAACAGTTTTGACTGGGCTGCGCGGGAACTGTACTTCCTCAGTGGTAGGGAGGCGAGCAGGCCAGAGGTGGATGAACGCAGTGCCCTTGTTTGGGTGTAGGGCCTGATCAGAGCCTGGAGGTACTGAGGTGCCGTTCCCCTCACAGCTCCGTAGGCAAGCACCATGGTCTTGTAGCGGATGCGAGCTTCAACTGGAAGCCAGTGGAGAGAGCGGAGGAGCGGGGTGACGTGAGAGAACTTGGGAAGGTTGAACACCAGATGGGCTGCGGCATTCTGGATGAGTTGTAGGGGTTTAATGGCACAGGCAGGGAGCCCAGCCAACAGCGAGTTGCAGTAATCCAGACGGGAGATGACAAGTGCCTGGATTAGGACCTGCGCTGCTTCCTGTGTGAGGCAGGGTCGTACTCTGCGGATGTTGTAGAGCATGAACCTACAAGAACGGGCCACCGCCTTGATGTTAGTTGAGAACGACAGGGTGTTGTCCAGGATCACGCCAAGGTTCTTAGCGCTCTGGGAGGAGGACACAATGGAGTTGTCAACCGTGATGGCGAGATCATGGAACGGGCAGTCCTTCCCGGGAGGAAGAGCAGCTCCGTCTTGCCGAGGTTCAGCTTGAGGTGGTGATCCGTCATCCACACTGATATGTCTGCCAGACATGCAGAGATGCGATTCGCCACCTGGTCATCAGAAGGGGGAAAGGAGAAGATTAATTGTGTGTCGTCTGCATAGCAATGATAGGAGAGACCATGTGAGGTTATGACAGAGCCAAGTGACTTGGTGTATAGCGAGAATAGGAGAGGGCCTAGAACGGAGCCCTGGGGGACGCCAGTGGTGAGAGCGCGTGGTGAGGAGACAGATTCTCGCCACGCCACCTGGTAGGAGCGACCTGTCAGGTAGGACGCAATCCAAGCGTGGGCCGCGCCGGAGATGCCCAACTCGGAGAGGGTGGAGAGGAGGATCTGATGGTTCACAGTATCGAAGGCAGCCGATAGGTCTAGAAGGATGAGAGCAGAGGAGAGAGAGTTAGCTTTAGCAGTGCGGAGGGCCTCCGTGATACAGAGAAGAGCAGTCTCAGTTGAATGACTAGTCTTGAAACCTGACTGATTTGGATCAAGAAGGTCATTCTGAGAGAGATAGCGGGAGAGCTGGCCAAGGACGGCACGTTCAAGAGTTTTGGAGAGAAAAGAAAGAAGGGATACTGGTCTGTAGTTGTTGACATCGGAGGGATCGAGTGTAGGTTTTTTCAGAAGGGGTGCAACTCTCGCTCTCTTGAAGACAGAAGGGACGTAGCCAGCGGTCAGGGATGAGTTGATGAGCGAGGTGAGGTTCAGGTTTTCACCTGAAGCAGCCATTTATCTTGGCCAGAGCCCAACACTACACCGCTGTTTATATTTCTAGGGTCTCTGTGGGTTTGTGTGTGCACCACAACCACTTAATGTGGTGGGGGGACGGCAGATTTCAATCCTAATCTTGAAATTGTGAAACCACACTATTTCCTTGCGCTCTAAATGTCACAGTTTGCCTGTGTGCTTGGCATATCATTCTGCTGTTAAAGACCTCAACACAGGAGAAGTGATCAAGTCCAAACATTTTGTATGGTGTAACTATACTTCTTTTGCCATGGTTTACCTTTAGTAACTATACTTCTTTTGCCATGGTTTACCTTTACAATGTTATAACCAGGGAAATATATATATATTCTTTTTTAAAGGGCACTGTAGTGAGTGTTTTTCAATCTTTTTTAATCACATTTTTCAGATATAAGTAGTATATTTTCGAATCTCTAAGTACAACTCCCTGGACTGATCATTTGTATTTCTCAGTATTATGGATCCCAATTATCTATGGTCAAGGCAGCAGCTACTCTTCCTCAGGCCCAGCAAGAAATTAAGGTAGTAATATACAGTACATTATAATGAAATGTTTAAACATTAATGTTTAAACATTAAATATATTTTACAACAGATTTCAAAATACATGAATTAAGTGTGTGCCCTAAGGCCACTATTCTACTACAACACACAATCCAAGTGTAAGTGTGTGTATAGTATGTATGTTATGTGTGTTTGTACCTGTGTGTGTTTGTACCTGTGTGTGCGACTCTTCACCGTCCTCGCTGTTCGATTTTTATAATTTTTTAAAATTTGATTTTACTGCTTGCATGAGTTACTTGATGTGGAATAAATAAAATGTTCAAATAGTATCTCTAGAAAAGCTTAGATTGACTTAGGGGTGAACGACTTGTGAACCCAGTGAATGCACAATCAAAGTTTCTTCACATAAGATAGTGGGCATTAAAAGTGTTCTCGAGCTGTCTCTTTAAACTACTGGCATACAATTCAGATACCCATGCATACCCCACAAGACATGCCACCAGGTCTCTTCACAGTCCTCAAGTCCAGAAAAGACAATGGGAGGTGCACAGTACTAAATAGAGCCATTTCCATGGGTATCTGAATTGTATGCCAGTAGTTTAAAGAGACAGCTCTAAGCTTTTCTAGAGATACTATTTGAACATTTTATTTAGTCACCAGTACATTCGATAATGATAGGCTCACCATTTAGTCATTTTAACTACCATTTAATCCAACAGCAAATAATATAAGATACACATTTGAAGTGCTGAGTAGGAATAGTAGATGGTAAATATAATTTTGTAAAATTTGTCAAGTATAATTTGTATCCAGCAGCAGGTTGAGAGCATGTTGAGAAATATGTTTTACAGTTTCATTATTCTTTTGCAGTACATATGTAGGACAAATCATCAGAAATTGGTGTATTGTAAAGTAGTTGGCTGCTGTTGCATGCCATTTCTGCCCCCATGCAACATTACACAAGACCACCTTTTCTACGTAACTTGTCAACTGATGCAGTATCGCCTGTCTTTCTGCTTGAAATTCATCAGCCTACAGTGTATCAATGAGTGGAATATATTATTATATACAACACAGGTATTTCAGCAGTACATTTTACAATATGCTATAATTCCAAATGGAGGCACTCTTTCCACTTTGTCCTATTGAAGCACACTGGCTGATGGAAAATGATGATGTAGTTGTAGTATTTACAGCCACATCCATATATATGATTTGGTTTTACCTTCCAACATAAATTGATGTGAAATTGATACCTTTATGAGGTACAAATATACAATACTATAGATGAACAAAAATATGTAGACACCTGATCTTGGAACATCTCATTCCAAAATCACGGGCATTACAGTAATATGGAGTTGGTCCCCTCTTTGCTGCTGTAACAGCCTCCACTCTTCTGGGAGGGCTTTCCACTAGATGTTGGAACATTTCTGTGGGCACTTGTTTCCATTCAGCCACAAGAGCATTAGTGAGGTCGGGCACTGGTGTTGGGCGATTAGGCCTTGGCTCGCAATCAGCGTTCCAATTCATCCCAAAGGTGTTCGATGTTCGATGGGTTGAGGTCAGGGCTCTGTGCAAGCCAGTCAAATTCTTCCACACCGATCTCGACAAACCATTTCTGTATGGATCTCGCTTTGTGCACGGGGGCATTGTCATGCTAAAACAGGAAAGGGCTTTCCCCAAACTGTTGCCATAAAGTTGGAAGCACAGAATCGTAGAATGTATGCTGTAGCATTTAGATTTCCCTTCACTGGAACTAAGGGGCCTTGGTGATCTTAGGCTTGTGTGCGGCTGCTCGGCCATGGAAACCCATTTCATGAAGCTCCCAATGAACAGTTCTTGTGCTGACGTTGCTTCCAGAGGCAGTTTGGAACTCGGTAGTCAGTGTTGCAACTGAGGACAGACAATTTGTACGTATTATACGCTTCAGCACTCGGCTGTATCATTCTGTGAGGTGACTGAGCCACTGTTGCTCGTAGACGTTTCCACTTCACAATGACAGCACTTACAGTTGACCGGAGCAGCTCCAGCAGGGCAGAAATTTGACGTAACTGACTTGTTGGAAACGTGGCATCCTATGGCGGTGCCACGTTGAAAGTCCCTGAGCTCTTCAATGAGGTCAATCTACTGCCAATGTTTTTCTATGGAGATTACGTGGCTGTCAGCAACGGGTGTGGCTGAAATAGTTGAATCCACCAATGGGGTGTCCACATTCTTTTGTATATACTGCACAGTGTATAAAGGTTTCAAACTATACATGTTAACTAGGCAGTATATCGTTTTGGTTCAGTAGTTATCAGTTCTGAGCAGTTTGATTAAGTGATAGTTAATCGAATCGTGAACAAATGACAAGAAAGTCATAGCAAAGTAAAGTGAATATTGCATTTAGAAAAGGAGATACTCAGTCTATTGCAAAGGTGCTTAGAGTTTTTAAACAAGAGCCATTTTGATTATCTGTTTTGATTTTTATGCTTCTGAGTTGTGAAAAATGTGCCACATATGTGTCTAAATTGCACAAAAGTGATTGAAAATATGAAAAGAGCACCAGCCTGGCAGCGTAGCCTAGTGGTTAGAGCATTGGACTAGTAACCGGAAGGTTGCAAGTTCAAACCCCTGAGCTGACAAGGTACAAATCTGTCGTTCTGCCCCTGAACAGGCAGTTAACCCACTGTTCAAATAAGAATTTGTTCTTAACTTACTTGCCTAGTTAAATAAAGGTTAAAAAAAGTTGTTCTGTGTTTTCCCACTACACCAATTCTGAATGACCTTGTGTATGTGTGAATACTACCCATGCAGTAGAGGCCTAATCGCCAGCATACTTTTCACTCACAGATAGACAGAGAGCGTTAGAAAGAGAGCATTAGAGTAGCCCCCGCAGAAACCTAATTAGCATATTCCAATATATCTGCTCAAACTAGAGATATCTGTTTTTTTGCATGGGATGCAAACTCAATAACCGCGTTCGCCGATGTCGGCCTTCCGCATCTGCGGTGGAAGGTGGCTGAGCTACAGCTCTGTTTGTCAGACCAGGAGGCAATCCCGAAAATCGGTCTTCTCAAGAAAATATCTGTAGGGTCCGAAGGTAACCCGGTACCGGACCGAAAAATGAATGGAAGAGAGTGGGGCATTTCCATGTCAAACGTATACAGATTTAAATCATTTTTTTAGCTTTCTTATATCTCTCAGATATGGGACAGGCACTCAAGCCTTTTGAACTGTTTTTTTCCACTTATGAATCTGGTAGTCAATGCTTTTTCTGGGTAATAGTAGTAAGGCTGAATTCAATGTTTCATCAAATCATAAAAAATGTAATAAAAATGACCTATCTACAGGGGTCCTAAAATTCAAAATAAAATTAGATAAATAATCCTTGGTATGTCCATCTAAAAACAATTCCACATTTTAGCTAAGTAGAAACCCAGCCCTGGGCGCATTCCTCCTCACACCTCGTTATAATAACCCCTGTGTAGACCTGGATTACTGGGCATTTTCAGACAAGTTGTTACACAACAACAACAATAGAGAGAAGCTCCCTCAGGACCCCTTTCCACTCAATTACCCCCTCAACAGCTTCCGGATTGCCTCCCTGATTGGTGTGGCCTTTTTTCAATCTCTGACCTGTTACTGAGGACATAGGACCATTTAGGACATAGGATCTACTGTATTTATGTATAGGGTTGCAAACGGAGGGTATATTACTGTAAACATTCTCAATTTACCGGTAAACTTACCCCAATTTTGGCATCTTTCAAGGATTTTATGCAATCTATCACGAGATATCTAGTGGCCCTTTTGGGTACTATTCCCGATTATCACAGGTGTCTGTAATTATCTCTGTCTCTCTCTCTCTGACCGTATGACATGTAAAATATATGAAATAATTAAATAAGATGATTTTTAAATAAAACATAGAATGACAAAGCTGTAAAACATTATCCTTAATATAAACCATCAACTTAGTGAATACTATTGGTGTTTAATATGAGGGTTTCAGCATGAAATGTCCTTTATCTATTTACTTGAAAATAATGCCATTGTTGATTAGATGCTTTTTTCATTAATTAGGCTACTTTCTCTTGAACAATATGATATATCTTCTAGAAACTCATGGACAATATGGACACACATCAACACGTTTTATTGTATATATGGGTTATTAAAGTTATTCAAGTATAAAAGTTACCCCAAGCTATGCAAGCTAAACTCTGGGGTGGCAGGTAGCCTAGTGGTTAGAGCATTGGACTAGTAACCGGAAGGTTGCAAGATTAAATCCCTGAGCTGACAAGGTAAAAATATGTTGTTCTCCCCCTGAACAGGGCAGCTAACCCACTGTTTCTAGGCTGCCATTGAAAATAATGATTTATTCTGAACTAACTTTCCTAGTCAAAAAAGGTAAACTATTTATTTATCAGGGAGGGTGTCAATTTCATTCCCAAATCAGGCAACTCAGAAAGTAAACTGCAATTCCAATTCCAATTTTCCTCATTGCTTTCCAATGAGGAGAATTCTGTTCACTTCCTGAATTGAAAAGGAATTGATCCCAACCCTAGCATGTACAGTATGTAGTAGTGTAGCCACCTCATGTCAATAAATAATTTTGTCTCACAATGAACGCCCATGGAATGCTTGCATGGTTGCCCACTGATAAACTGTAAATCCAAGCAAGGTCAAAACCTTATCAGTGTCAGACTTTATCTCCAATATCTCAGACCCAGATGAACTTAAGATAAAACGTATCTCTTTACCTCTCTGGTAGATTCTATGGTAGCATTTTAACAATAGCACACAAAAATGACACTGTAACCTATTAGACCTAGTGTTTGATCATGTTTTTATTTAATCCAATGGTATAATTTTTGCAGACTGTCTCTCCTACAATCTCTAGAGGATGGAACAGGGTGGGAGCCCTAAAATACCTCCCTAATTTGATGTGACCCGATTCTGAGAAATCAGTCTGTGCAGAGTGCAGGCATACTGTAGGCTAGATTCACATAATGTATGTGTGGTGTGTCGGGCGGAGGTCTACTCCCGGAACTGTTGTGAGAATGCTGGGAGATCATGACTCAATAAAAAGAGAGAGATCAGAGAGGAGAGTAGGAAGAGTGGAGCGTCCCAGCCCAGTGAGGCCTATTCTACTCCAGAGTGTCTGAGAGCTCTTGTGTTGTCAGTTCACATGTCACATAGAAACCTCCACTCTGTTGATATGAGGCTGGGCTATTTCCCCCTCTATTTCAATCTCTTTCCTTTGTTTCTCTTTCTCTGTCTTTCTCTCTATCTTTCACTCTGTGTTTGTCTGTATCTCCCCCCCCTCTCTCTCTCTCTCTCTCTCTCTCTGTCTCCCAATCCATTTTTTTCTCTCTCTCTCTCTCTCTCTCTCTCTCTCTCTCTCTCTCTCTCTCTCTCTCTCTATATATATATATATATATATATATATATATATATATCTCACACTCTATCTTTCTCTCTGTCTCTGTCTCTGTCTCTGTCTCTCTGTCTCTGTCTCTGTCTCTCTGTCTCTCTCTGTCTCTCTCTGTCTCTGTCTTTCCCTCTCCCAGCCCTCCCTCCCTGCTCCCCGGCTCACCATTGTTTGTTGGAAGTACCAGCGTTTTGACAGCTGTGCTTGGATCGCTGTGACAGCAGTCTGGAGGGAAGGGTGTGTATGTCTGCCTGAGTGAGTGTGTGTGAGGCAGGTTAGTGTTTTTTCCTCATTAATCTTGTTCTGGAAGCAGCTCTGAAGAGTGGTCACTCTACCGAGTTGTTCCAAATGTCAAATTTCAAAGTGTCAATTCAGATTTTCTAAGGTTAGGCATTAAGTCTGAATGGTTAAGGTAAGGGTTAAGGTTTAGGAAAGGGTTGAATAAAATATCTAAAACAACTTTCTATCGCTGGATTCAAACTTTCAACCTTTGGAATCAGAGGTAGATGCTAACGCCAATCTGCCATCCCCGTCCGCAATGCCCTAGCAAAACCGAAACCTACTTGATGGTAACAGCATTCATTGTTGCCCCTAGTGGCAGTTTCCACGTCCTATCTCAGACATGGATAGACGTCTAATAATGACTTGTATCACAAGTAACCTGGCTGGTTCACTAGCTGGCACAGCCACAAAGTCATAAAATCTGATTTTAAACCAAATCTTAACCCTAACTACCCTTAACCACACTGCTAACCTTAAATGGCCACCCAGACTATTTACATTGACAACACCCGCCCCCTTTGTTTTTACACTGCTGCTACTCGCTGTTTATTATCTATGCATAGTCACATTACCCCTACTTACATGTACAAATGACCTCAACTAACCTCTAACCCCACACATTGACTTGGTACCGGTTGGATAAGGGCTTGTTAGTAAGCAGTATTTGGCGCATGTGACAAATAATATTTGATTTAAATTTGATTTGAATGACTAACCCTGAACTTAAATTAAGACCAAAAAGCAAACCTTTGTTTTCATGCATTTTTACAATATGGCCAATTTTGACTTTGCAGCTGGCCCATCTAGCGGAAATCACTCAGTTTCTGCCTCCAGGACCAGACCCAGACCCATCCAAATATGCGTCAACATGCGTGTGTGAGTGTGCTTTGAGGATTTGTTATGGACGTGAAGGCTTCTTCGGTCTACAATATCTGGGTACGCAAATGCGTGTCTGGCGTGTCTTTGATCTCTTCGTCTCTGTTCCTGTGACTTTGCATGAACATGTCGTATGTTGTATCTCGGGTTAGGCTGTTACAGTACAGCACAGTATATAGTAGTACATTTTGCCCTGATTTGTATTGCTGAGATGCAATCTGTCTGGGCTTGGGAATAAAGCATCAGGTATGTGTGTTAGGTGCTAGACGGCTAGTGGCTTAGCCCTGCTGGGTCATGGGGAGCACGGCCAGGCCAGCCACATGAGGCTCAGCTGATTCAGCCAGCCACTCAACTCCACACACACATGGGGACAAACGCTCACTCAGGGCTCCGGGGATGTGACAGGAGCTGGAGGGCTTGGAGGAGGACCATCACAACAACAAAGATGATGGTAATGGATTGTGTTTATATGACGCCCCACTGGGCATCATATAAACACTGTTTCCCACTTCATTTCAACGGAATTACATTGAACCAAAGTGGAATAGACGTTGAATTGACGTGCCCAGTTTTTACACATGGCAAATTCAACTCATCCACTACCTGATAAGACGCTGACTGATGATAATGGTTCTAGAGATGATAATGATAATAGAGAGTGTAAAAAAGTATACCTAATCGTGGGTAAGGCCTGCTGTGCATAACCATTATCACCACTCTTCTCTCTCTCTCTCTCTCTCTCTCTCTCTCTCTCTCTCTCTCTCTCTCTCTCTCGAAGAGATGATGAGTATTTGTTACTGTATCTCCGACTCAACATCGTCACTGTCAACAACACCAGCCGCCTCCAGGCTGTGTTACGGTCATGCTATGGCACGTGTTGAGATATCTGGCTTATTGCACCGTGCCCCGTCAATGGCGTCCCAGCAGAGCCGTAAAACACACACACACACACCTCCTAGAGGCCAGATACTTTTATTGCAGGTGCTTTCCCTCCCGTATACTCACTAAACACTGGAATCTTATCAGCTGATTAGCGGTGGTCAGGAATATACGATAATGATTAAAGACAGGAGTGGCATTACCACAGTGTTGACTTGAATTCTAGTCAAGATGCTAAATGAATAAAATATCACATAATTGTTGTTAGGAATCCTTCCAACCACGTTGACCTGCGTTGACCTGGGATTTGAAAGTGAGAGTAAAACCAGGCCATAACCGCAGTCCAACCAAGTGTGTTTTTGTTTGGATCCTTCCCTGTTGTTTCAAGGACAGACATAAACATGTGGTAGTAGGAACCAGGAAGCGTTTCGTTTTTTCCCCCAAGCTTGTCTAAGAACCCCATAAAAAGCACAGGACATCCTGCAGTCATTTAATGACACGGCACACATTGTACTCAAATGAGTCAAATAAACACTCCTAGTCATGCCATCCAATAAACTGTGTCTACCTAAGAATCACATTGTTTTGGTTCTGAATGATTGTAGTACATAGAGGGATGCTGTTCAGGGTTAAAGGACACACACACATATTGGCAAGCAAAACCAAAATGTGACAGTTTTTGGAAAAGAGATATTTGACGCTCGCCATGATATTTAAAAATGGCAAGTTAAAGTAGACAGTTATAACCATAGCAGTCGTACTGTAAAGCGTTTGGCTTGTTTTTAAAACTTTTTTGTCCGATTTAGGGGCACTCAGATGTATTCTATGCAATCTCAATGAGTGCCAGAAAGGAAAAGCTAGTTAGTAGCTGTGTGTTTAACCATAGTAATATGACTGGGTCTCTCCACACATATTATTGCGAGACAGTGTTATCTGTTATGCATCGCCATCATCTGGTTGAAATGGGTAGTTGATACTCTGGTGTCAGTTCTAAGCATTTGTTTTCAATGGCTTGTAATTGGTATTGAGACATAATGTACCAAGACATTAATGTGTGTTCCTTGGAATCAAACAAATAGTTGTCTGCCAAAAACAGCAAAACACCAAATTGGCTTAAAAGCCGTGTGAGTTCCACAGTAGAGCTCAAATTAGCATAAACAGATGTCTCACAAATCTTAACAGCGTGGCTGAAAAACATTTCTCTTAAAAGGAGAAGGTCAACATGTTGACATTGTTCTCTGACAATTACAACGTCTGTTTTTCATCAAGCATTGTTTACAGAAATGTCCCATCCATAACTGATTGAAATGTTATGTTCATAATTGATTTAAATGTTACGTTGCTTTCTTCAGGATATGGCAATAAAATAGTCCATGAAAATGCCATAGTTTCAGCTGGGTAATATAAGCTGTAAAAACATGGACATCAACAATGCAACTCCATGCAAGAACAATACAGTCAGAAAGATCCAAATCCTACGCTGTATTACCGAGTAATAAAGTAAATAGCACTCCATGAATCAATGAATTGATATATTGTATCCTATGTGATTAACATTGACTATGATGTATATGGTGTTGCACCTCTCCTGGTTGCATACCAGTGTTCACTTTAATTGTTGCTATAGAAACCCATATCCTCTCTCTCTCTCTCTCTCCCGCTCCATGTCTCTCTGTCCCTCTATCTCGCTCCCTCTGCTCTGTCAGACCCTCCTGTGATTTAGGGAACCACATAAAGCCTCCTGGCTACTGTTATGGCCCAGATTACTCCGCTGCACTCACACTCACATGCTTTGGCTGCTGCTGTTGTCTGGGAGCACGGGGCAGGCCATGGTGTTTGCCTGCTCCAGCTGAGAGGAGACGACCCACTGGGGTTTTCCCATGATGATAACTAGACTGTTGCAGGCAGTGGAGGCAGTGGATCAGGGCCTACTGCTCCCACCCCTCCTCCATTCCCTTTCCCCTCCTCAAGTCATGATCCGGCCTGTAAATTAGTGAGAGACACAGAAAAAGTGAGAGAGAGAGAAAGAGAGAGAGAAATAGGGTTCCACTGATAGCGGCTGTTTGCATAGCCACTGCCGCTTCCTTTGATCACGTCGCTGTGGGGAGCGGGGGTCGTGTGTCACTGCCAAAGGTCAGCAATATATTACACTCCTAAAAGTGATTACTGAAATTCTTAAGTGAAACCATTCTGCTGCCAGGGCGTGCTGTAATCCCCCGTGGCGTTGTCTGGGATGCATGAGGGCCTCCAAGGATCCCTGCGACCGGGCCGACCGGCTTTAGCCTCTCTCTGGTGATTTTTATCAGCACAGAGAGAGAGAGAGAGAACCCCAACATGGAAACATGAGGTATCCAGTTGCAATATCACAGAGTCAGAGAGGTAGTGTCAGGAAATAGAAAACGCACACACTTCAAAGGCCAGAGCAGCAGCAAATGAAGCTGGAGCATTGGACATGACAGTAAGTGCCCTTTACATCAGAAACAGGGTAAACAATGTCTGGTTTATGTTTCTCTCCATAGCTCTGTTTTGTTGCACGGAGACCCCCCAGCTTTTCCATCTGCACACTGTTATGCTGTAGGTAGTGTACTAAAATGGTTGAATGAAATGTTTTAGATTGAGCAAATCTAATTGATAATTGCATCAATTGAGTTGTAATGGAATGTACTGTAGCTAAACATTGCAATTTGCCACCCATGTGTACTGAACTAAAGCAATGGAACATCTGACTCTTTTCATCCGTAATGTACAGTTATAGGCTCCAATACAAGTTTTCCCAATCCATTAGGTGTAACAAGTAAAGCAACCTCACACAGGTTTTAACAATGAATAACCAATTTAGGCCTAGTCAGTTAGAATCGCTTATAAAAAGAGAAGTGACGCCTACATACCGCCTACTCATTTATTTGTGTGTGTTAGCGTTTATATTTACGACTGCACACCCTTGCATGCGTGTGTGCGTGTGTGTGTTTGTGTGTGCATGCGTGTGCATGCGTGTTGTTGCACGTTTGCACTCACGATTGTGTGCGTGTGTGTGTGTGCCTGCATGCGTGTGCCTACATGTGTACGAGCACACCTGCCAACATAAGCTAAACAAGAATTATGTTGTCATGCTCTATGAAACTTTATACACATTTGCTGATCATTAGCTAAGATTGCTTTGTGTTAACTTTGGCAGACCTGGGTTTGGCTTTTAACATTGAAAGGGATGATGTATTTCCTCTTATTTAGTATTTGCACTGGGCTACTGAGTGGGAAGAGAAAGAGAGAGGAGGTATGCCTGTGACTGGACTTGGCCGTGCCAGGAATAACAGAGCGGACCTCGTTCCTTAGCCTCATTAGCGTGTGGAAAACGGTTCCCAGAAGACACAACAGGGTGTAAATATGGTTAAAACCCCTTCAGAATGCAGTTAACCCCATGCCAAGTTCTCGCTCTTTCCTTAGAGCCAGAATGAAAATGGCATTGAGCACGAGCGTTGGGCTCCAAAAGAGTTGTAACCCACGTTACACGTCTCATAAATTTAAGAGAAGGAATTCAAAAGAGAATTTCATTGAGCATAGCATTCACACACGCTGATACTGTAGAAAGTCAACACCGTATAGGATCATGGGAGTTCGCAACTGTTCATGACCTTTTGATTCGGGGGGATATCTACATTAGACTATTTCTTCCAGGACGTTTTCTGTGCTTACGATGCTTATGCAATACCAGTAAGCCTACCTTCCATTGAACAAAATAACAGGTCCAGCCCCCAAAGGACATCCAGCCAACTTAACACAACTGTGGGAAGCATTGGAGTCAACATAGACCAGCATCCCAGCATCCCCATATTCAATATTAGGAAGGTGTTCCTAATGTTTGGTCTACTCAGAGTAGGTAACACATTCTAAATCTATATTATAATCATTTTAACACACATACACCTACTTGTTTGACCATTTATGTAATCTGATTCAACAAATGTAATTACAAAACTGCGCAATGAAAAGTTATCCATTCTCAATCTATATAACTTCTATGATGGAGTATTGACCTTACAGTTGTTAAATCAGATCACATAAATGGTAAAACAATGAAGTGCACGCGTGCTAAAATGATTATGATACATATTTTGGATTGACCAGCATACCTTTCCATTCCGTCATCCCATGTTAAAATGAGTATTTCATTTCACACTTCTCTTATGTGCTTTGCCTTGCTGTCATGTGTGGTTTTTTAATATCTTTTTTAAATAGTGTTACTGTCCCTCAGTTCTGTTTGTACTGTAAGAAATGTGTTTATGGCACTTACTTGTTGCCAAGTTAGACAAAAGACTACATTGTCCATAAGGGACTCAATATACAGGACCACACTTTTGGCTTAATTAACTATTGACTCAGCTGTTTTCATGCTGAAATGATATGATTCCAGTTACTGAACATATCTACACACCACACACACACACACACGCACAGACTATTTGCCTTTGTCTTTTTTCCTTTCTCTGCACAGCCACTGCTTGATATCTCCATCAGTGCAGATGATGTCATCCAAGCCTTGTGGCGCTCTCTGCTTTGATTGGTTTCTCAGAGGCCGCAGACATCCCACACAGGACTCCACCAATTAGTGTGCAGGACCTCTGAGTGGACTAATAGGCGCCATCTGGTGTTGTTTACCTTTGTCTTTACAGTTCAAGCTTTTTGATCTAGCCTATGTCCTTCTTCATTTGAGAAGCCATTCAGATCTTTTCATCTGGTTACTGTTCAGTATCTTGGCCTCTTCAACAGCACTGTGTGGGTCCAGAGCGTTGAGAGCAAGTTGAGAATGGAGTGAGAAAGTAAATAGAATTTGTATGAAAATAAATGCGTCATTCACCAGTAATTCTATGGGCAGCGCAGGGCCAGCTAGTGTGTTGAACCCTTTATATATTGGGGGCCCAGCGAGATTGCCCTGACGATAACATGGGGATTGATGTTGGCCATTAAAAGAGCCAGCTAGAGTTCTGGGCTCGGGGCTGGGGGGTTACAGGCAGGCAGCCTCCCTCCCCTCCCCGGGCCAGCAGCACTGTATATCAGCATGTTGTCACCTGGGCTGATGTCACGGCAGGTCCTTGGGCAAAGAAAACACGCAGTCTGTCTTCAGTTGGTGACCAGTGCAAAGGCTCACTCACTACCTGGTAATGTGCTACTCATGCCAAGGGGTGCGCTGCACGGGTTCACAGCCATTCCGAATGAAATCTGTAGCCTATTTGCTATTCTTGGTCTGTAACAAGAGTGGTTTAAACAAAACAAAGTGATCTGAGTCATCGTGTGGAATTGACAAAACTATAAAGCTACAAAACAGATCAGAGCCTTACATGCTTATCTGTGAAAATGCATTTTACAGATGTGACATGAAGTTTATACAGTTGTGTTCAGAGTAGGAAAGGCTTAAATAAATGGTCTATTGTATTTAAAGTAGCAGCCAGGACATTGTGGAGAGGGGTCGTGACCCCGCTTTGTTACAGATTTTCTTTAACCATCACACCATGGTATAACTTTAGTTTCTGGACTTGTCAACCCAAGGAGTCTACCATATGAACACTTGCTCATTTCACACACTGCACTCACAGGACCTTGGAACAATCTGAAAACCCTCTCTGTAAAAGCAATTTGTCCCTTGGTGCATCCACATGAGATATATCTCTCCCTGTGAACACTCGTGTTTATCTTCTCATAATCTCCCCCTCTCCATTCCAATCGCTCCCCCCTGTCTGGACCATTCTGTTATTCTAGGAAGTAAAGCAGCAGCAGGGTTGTCATTATGGGAACATGTACACTACCGTTCAAAAGTTTGGGGTCACTTAGAAATGCCTTTACTTTTGATAGAAAAGCACATTTTTTGTCCATTTAAATAACATCAAATTGATCCGAAATACAGTGTAGACATTGTTAGTATTGTAAAAGACTATTGTAGCTGGAAACAGAAGATTTTTTACAGAATATCTTCCTAGGCATACAGACGACCATTATCAGCAATCATCACTCCTGTGTTCCAATGGCTCGTTGTGTTAGCTAATCCAAGTACGGAGGACAAGTAGAGGACAGACGCCTCAAAAGTCCTCAACTGGCAGCTTCATTAAATAGTACCAGCAAAACACCAGTCTCAACATCAACAGTGAAGATGCGACTGGGATGCTGGCCTTCTAAGCAGAGTTGCAAAGAAAGCGCCATATCTCAGAATGGCCAATAAAACAAAACAATTAAGATGGGCAAAAGAACACAGACACTGTACAGACGAACTCTGCCTAGATGACCAGCATCCTGGAGTCGCCTCTTCACTGTTGACGTTGAGACTGGTGTTTTGCACTTACTATGTAAGGAAGCTGCCAGTTGAGGACTTGTGAGGGGTCTGTTTCTCAAACTAGACACTCTAATGTACTTGTCCTCTCGCTCAGTTGTGCACCGGGGGCCTCCCACTCTTTATATTCTGGTTAGAGCCAGTTTGCGCTGTTCTGTGAAGGGAGTAGTACACCGCATTATATGAGATCTTCAGTTTCTTGGCAATTTCTCACATGCAATTGCCTTCATTTCTCAGAACAAGAAAAAACATGAGTTTCAGAAGAAAGTGATTTGTTTCTGGCCATTTTGAGCCTGTAATCGAACCCACAAATGCTGATGCTCCAGATACTCAACTAGTCTAAAGGCCAGTTGTATTGCTTCTTTAATCAGGACAACAGTTTTCAGCTGTGCTAACATAAATGCAAAAAGGTTTTCTAATGATCAATTAGCCTTTTAAAATGATAAACTTGGATTGGTTAACACAACGTGCCATTGGAACACAGGAGTGATGGTTGCTGATAATGGGCCTCTGTACACCCATGTGATATTCCATAAAAAAATCAGCCGATTTCCAGCTACAATAGTCATTTACAATATTAACAATGTCTACACTGTATTTCTGATCAATTTGATGTTATTCTAATGGACAGTATATGTGCTTTTCTTTCAAAAACAAGGATATGTCTAAGTGACCCCAAACATTTGAACGGTAGTGTATGTTTGTTTATTAGCATTCAATGCACCACTTGTAGTGCAATTCAGGTTACTATGGTAAATTGCCCATACAGCTCCATATCTTGAATTTAAGTAAATTATTTAATTATTTGTGCATATTATTTTACAGTACATCTAGTATGAGATTAACTACAGGCCAGATACTCAATTGAGTATCTGAGTATTAAATAGGTTAATCTACACAGACCGACTTTTACACGGTCTAAAAGAGTGTCATTGCAAGCCTTTTTTCAAAAACAAAACATCGCTTTGAACTTCTTACAAAACCTAGAACCAGCTTTATTACAACCCCTCTCAAAAGCCTTTCCCTAATGACAAACCAACTAAAAATAAGACAATCCACAAAACAAAAGTCATTGTTGTAAAAACAGCATAGCATGTTATGTATTCTAATACAACGTATAGTTATGGACAAGTTGAATCGTTGCATCATGTAAAGAACTGCATGATGTAAAGAACTTAAAAATCAGACATTGAGCAAAGCAATTGAATAAGTCTAAATCATGATGGAAGATTGGATCACATAACTAATAATAACAGCATGATGGCGAAAAGAAAACAAGCTCTCTATAACAAATCTGATACCAAAAGGGTTTAAAAAAGATCACACTGGTTCAATTATGTGGCATGCTGAGCTAGGAAGGCTCTTATCCTCTGCAGCAGCTCCTTCTTCACGCTGTCAGGCACCAGAACTGAGGGGGAAATAAAGACACAGTATTCGGGTTCGGGTTATGATAGTAGTGTCGCTGAACTTCATGGAAGTTAATGAACAGAGGGATGAGAAAAAAAAGATACTGTATACACAACAACAAAATGGCCTAAATACCTCTTCCTTTAGGGGTGATTTCTACCACAAGGTCCTCGACAGTCACATGCTCCAAGCCCTTTTCTTTGATGACATCTGCAAAACAGTTACTTGATGAGTGGGATGATGGTTACACCGTGTTTTACAGTGCCAGAGGTGTCTTGCTCAAAGGGTGCACATGTCCCCTCAAATTGGTTCTGTTTAAAATATTGTTGATCTCTGTAATACTACTAGCCACCTAGCCATTTATGAAGTTGGCTTTAGCTAGCAGATATATTCCCAATCTCATAACTAGCTGCCAAGAAGCCATTTCAGGCTATCAACGAAGTTAGAGTAGCTAGTGTGTCTAACTACCTTAGATGGTATGAATCCTGGCAAGGTTGGTAGACTTTAGAAAAGCAAGCAATTACAAGATTTACTGAATAAGACTCAGATTCCTTTAAATCTTTTACCCAGAATTTACAGAGTAGCATAACCAGTTTATTAAAATTGAAAAACAGCAGTCAGGATGATACAGACAGATCAACAGGTATGCTTAGATGTGCAGAGAAATATCAATATAATTATTGCATAAAATTACACGTAATGATTATGGCTAGATTGATGGAAAAGGGTGTTTCAGGTGTTTGAAAAATGAAAAATTCTGCCATTTACGCGCGGCTACCTCCGTACCACCACCCCAGTCATCCTCACGTACATTCGGGCCCTTTGGATTTTTATGGTGCATGATGGCTCTGAGTAATAGTCATGATTCCCATTAGCCACATTTCATGACATCCCACCACACATGATAGTAACTCTTACCTTTGCAATGAGCTTTCAGCTGATCCCTCCATCCACATTCAGTGAGTTTAGCTCTGAGCAACTCCTTCAATCTGTGGATCAACCAACATAAGCAAGAAAAGTGACCACCAGTGACCATAGAGTTAATGGGACTTCTAACAATGATTAAATATACATTTGTGAAATGTTCTTACCGCTCTCGTTCACCCATCTCAGTTAACTTCTGATTAATTGTTGCTCTCATCTTGGAATCTTTGCTCATATTCTTTTAACTGAAAAAGTGAGATTCAGAATGAGTTGATGTTGTAGTGTTAGCTAGCTAACGTTATCGTTCATTAGTCAACTGCTGAGGCAGGGATCAGTTTAATAGTTAACGTTAGCTAGCTACTCTAACAGTCTACAAACAAGGTGGACAGCCGTCTATCATGAAAAATTCTATGTTTGGGCTGTAGCTAACATTAAATCACTAATATTTAGAACAAGCTAAGAGCAGCATAAATCAGCTATATGCTAACTGCTGACAAGCTAACGCATTTCTGGCACTAGCCAGCGCAACAAGCTAATTCACTATCTGATAATAAGCTACGCTATGTAGTGCGTGAGATTTTTACGTTCTTGATAATAGCTATTATCAATGACGTAAAAATCTCACACTTACCCAAAACGTTCGATGAAATTTGCATGCTGTTGCACACAGTGCCAATACAATTATAACTGGCGAGATAGTTAGCCACAGCTAATTGTTGTGTCCCACAATGAATAAGGACCCCAGGAAACCGTTGATGCCAGAAGAGGTTCCTACGTTTTAATGAAGTACTATCGTTATGCCACTAGGTGGAAGCGTTAATCAACAACACAGATTATAACATAGACTCAACTGTTACAGGGTGATAACGTTACATACAGTTAAAGTCGGAAGTTTACATATACCTTAGCAAAATACATTTAAACTCAGGTTTTCACAATTCCTGACATTTAATCAGAGTAAAAATTCCCTGTCTTGGATCAGTTAGGATCACCACATTATTTTAAGAATGTGAAATGTCAGAATAATAGTAGGAATAATAATTTATTTCAGCTTTCATTTCTTTCATCACATTCCCAGTGGGTCAGAAGTTTACATACACTCAATTAGTATTTGATTAGCACTGCCTTTAAATTGTTTAACTTGGGTCAAACGTTTCAGGTAGCCTTCCACAAGCTTCCCACAATAAATTGGCTGAATTTTGGCCCATTCCTCCTGACAGAGCTGGTGTAACTGAGTCAGGTTTGTAGGCCTCCTTGCTCGCACACACTTTTTCAGTTCTGCCCACCAATGTTCTATATGCTTGAGGTCAGGGCTTTGTGATGACCACTCCAATACCTTGACTTTGTTGCCCTTCAGCCATTTTGCCAGAACTTTGGAAGTATGCTTGGGGTCATTGTCCATTTGGAAGACCCATTTGCAACCAAGCATTAACTTCCTGACTGATGTCTTGAGATGATGCTTCAATATCTCCACATAATTTTCTTGCCTCATGATGCTATCTATTTTGGGAAGTGCACCAGTCCCTCCTGCAGCAAAGCACCCCCACAACATGATGCTGCCACCCCCGTGCTTCACGGTTGGGATGGGGTTGTTTGGCTTGCAAGCCCCCCCCCCCTTTTTCATCCAAACATAACGATGGTCATTATGGCCAAACAGTTGTATTTTTGTTTCATCAAACCAGAGGACATTTCTCCAAAAAGTACGATCTTTGTCCCCATGTGCAGTTGCAAACTGTAGTAGGGCTTTTTTATGGCGGTATTGTAGCTGTTTTGTAGCAGTGGCAGCCTTTCAGGTTAGGTCGATATAGGACTCATTTTACTGTGGATATAGATACTTTTGGACATGTTTCCTACTGCATCATTACAAGGTCCTTTGCCGTTGTTCTGGGACTGATTTGCACTTTTCACACCAATGTTTATCTCTAGGAGACAGACCGCGTCTCCTTCCTGAGCGTTATGGCAGCTACATGGTCCCATGGTGTTTATACTTGTACTGTTTGTACAAATGAACGTGGTACCTTCAGGCGTTTGGAAATTTTTCCCAAGGATGAACCAGACTTGTGGAGGTCTACAAAAAAATTCTGAGGTCTTGGCTGATTTCTTTAGATGTTCCCATGATGTCAAGCAAAGAGGCATTGAGTTTGGCCTCGAAATATATCCACAGGTACACCTCCAATTGACTCAAATTATGCAAATTAGCCTATCAGAAGCTTCTAAAGCCAGGACATCCTTTTCTGGAATTTTCCAAGCTGTTTAAAGGCACAGTCAACTTAGTGTATGGTATCTTCTGACCCACTGGAATTGTGATACAGTGAATTATAAGTGAAATAATCTGTCTGTAAACAATTGTTGGAAAAATTACTTGTGTCATGCACAAAGCTGATGTCCTAACCGACTTGCCAAAACTATAGTTTGTTAACAAGACATTTTTGGAGTGGTTGAAAAACGAGTTTTAAAGACTCCAATCTAAGTGTATGCAAACTTCCGACTTCAACTGTAGATGAGATCAGTGGATTTTTATGTTCTTACAATGCCTCTTATTGTACATATGACCAAGAAATGCTGTTTTTGGCAAGTATTAGATGTTTGATCAATTTTAATAATATTCGGTAAGAAGAATAACACTGAGTCTGCTTTAAGACTATTTTTATTAAATCATGAAATTCCATAGTTGAATGCACTGATCGTCAGTTTGGATTATACATACTGCTAAATTACAAATGTAAAAATACAAATATTATGACATCAGTTTAGATGTTTCTTTTTAGCTGTCTAAAAATCTACTTTCATCAAATTGTAGTGCTGTCAAAGATACTGTATTTCAGTTTCCAATCTCTGGTGTTAATGGTGTTGGTAATATTACCTTATTTTGTGACATTTTATCCTAACAATCTCTATGCCCCACCTGGAAAATCTTCATAATTGTATGGAAAACAATTAGCTAAAGAAACCACATATTGTAACAACGTTAAACCAACAGTAACCTTGTGAAGAAGTTCTGACCTTATGGCATAATGGTTAAGGTATTGATTTGACAGTCACTAGGCCAGGGTTAAATCCCTGGTCGGGGGTACCCCTTTGAATTTGCTACACTGATGTCAGAGGTATGTATTAACTGAAGACGATGTGGGCTATGAAACTACGGAAAACCATTAATTTCCTATGGAAGAAGCAAACTGGTCAGGAGGACCGTTGAACGATGCAAGTATGGGTGAGGAACATGAACAGGGCGGGACCAAAGCTGGGGAGAGGTGAACTTCATATGCAAATACTCTGCTATGTCGCGGTGCTATTGCCCAATCGAAGCTCACTGTAGCACGAGCTCCTACTGGATTGGCTGTTGATACCTAGCATGCCTGCCAACACCTACACGAGGGCGAGGTGGAATACAAGTGCTAGTTAAGAGTGCTGGTTAAAGTGTTGGCTTGACAGTCGCTAGACCCATATTCGAGTCCTGTTTGAGGCTACCCCTTGAATTCGCTACAATAGCAAACAAATGGCCTAACTCTCACTATTGGGCTTTCCAAAACCTCATTGCTTCTTTTGATTTATTTTGTCATTTTTGTATAAATTGGTTGGAGATACAGATAAAGATCTCTACTTATGGCAACCTGTTTACACAGGCAGTCCAATTCTGATCTTTTGCCCAATTATTGTCAAAAGATATGATGTGAATGGTCAAAAGACCAATAATTGGGTAAAATATCAGAATTGGGCTTCCTGTGTAAATGCCGCCCATGTGTCTGAAACTCCTTTTCAAATGAGTCAAAGGAGAGAGGGATAGGATAACATTGTTTTGCAAACAAGTTGAAGTAGTAGAGTGTGTGAATGGAAAACAAAGTTAACCAGGCTGAATATGCTGAAGTTTTGAAATGGTATCCTAGGGTTGGTTTAAAGGAGGATCAAACATGATAGTGGATTTTCTAAGACTTGGCACGATCTCCTAATTACTTGTGGGTGAACTCCTGCCAACCATTGGCCACCTGAGGTTTCCGAGAAAACATTTTTTTCTCAGAAGTATTTCGATTAATTCTCTGTGCATAACCCCTTACATCTCAGTCTACCACGTGGGAAAAGGGCATGGATTAAACGTGGATTTAGCTGTAAACTTCTGTAGAAAGATGTAGAGAAAGACAATGAGCAAAAACTGCAGATACTTTATTACATCCTTTCTAGATCACATAGGCCTACTATATATACTTTGTGCGGTGTTTAGAGAAAGAAGGCATTTAAGGTAACGAGAGTTTACCTCATAAGTCATTAATGGTTTAAGAAGAGTTTTGTGTTAAATGCAGCTTGAAAAACATGCAATGTCTGCTAAAATATGTTTGAACATGACACTACCGGAGTATTCAAACGAGAAGAAGTTATCAGAGGATAAATCAACCTCAAACTGAAATTCAGGTATTCTTTCTGGGTTGAGATAAAAACATACCATTCTTCAGAGTCTAGTGGTCACTGGAATATCATAACACTGACTACCTGACTGCATAATTAATTAAGTCTGGGCTTTTGGTTAAAAAAACTCTCTTTAAAGTAAAGGAACCCCTGCGACCCCTTATTATGTGTGATATCAAAAACCCCATGACAGCCTATTACACCTGTTCTGCTCAACTACAGCTTAATGAAACACTTTCCTGACTTGGAATCCATGAAAATCATCAATTTAGTCATCGGTCTGCTGGGGTTTGAGTGCTTTAAATTCAATAAAACAGAGGCAATTAAAAAGCAGCAAAGAGATTCCCACTGAAGGCACACCTGACAGAAATGCTTCTACAAAGTTGAAAGAATGATTGATGGGTTACCTGGTCTGGATGAACTAATGACCTCCCATGTCAGCAGCTCTATAATACCGAAGCAGAGCACTTGGTCATCTTGAATTAATCACCTGTAGTAATTGTAAATCACTGCTAATTTGTGTGTTTTGACAAGGGGCTGTTTGATTAATGTAACATGCTTAAAATAATTAAAACGGTAATTAACACTCAATCTTTATCATGAGTGGTTTTGAAATGCCAGTGTTTACACTGGCAAAGACCATTACTTCTTCGGCTCAGCTGCACTTGGTCTTTGAGGTGCCTACTGCTGTGCACTGTGACACAGTGGAGATCAGTGAGCATGCTCAATGAATGGGATGCTACAGGCTAAGTGAGAGACTCAATACAGTGAAGTGACAGAATAATCTTCCTCCCTGGCCCTTTGAGGCACTCCTTATCGTTCCCTGCTCATCACCATCCACCATTACCTCAGTGTTATCTCTGTGGCGGAAGCCACAGAGTTTAGGTGAGAAGAATATATAGTGGGGGAGAAAGCAGTGAGAAAGTGAGTAAAATATTCATCAAGGCACTTACAGGGTTCAAGGGGATATGCAGATGTTCTCTCAGTGGATGCTAGCCCAAGAGAAACCCTCAAAACAGAAAAACTGAGCTAAGAAATTGGTAGCTGTATGTGTTCCTCCAAAAATGCTGCAGACACTGATTTGAAACAGATGTCAATTGCAGCTAAATTTTAGCTATACTATTCATGCATGTGGAATCAATTGAAACAAAGCCATACGCATTTGTATTCTTGTCAATGCGACACATATACAGTGCATTCAGAAAGTATTCAGAACGCTTAACCTTTTCCACAGTTTGTTACGTTGCAGCCTTATTTTAAAATTAATTAAATAAAACATGTTCCTCATCAATCTACACACAATACCCCATAATGACAAAGCGAAAAGGGTTTTTAGAATTTTTTGCAAATGTATTAAAAATAATACAAATTAAATACCTTATTTATGTAAGTATGCATACCCTATACTATGAGATCTCAGGTGCATCCTGTTTCCATTGATCATCCTTGAGATGTTTCTACAACTTGGAGTCCACCCTGTGGTAAATGAAAAGCAAGATTGAACTCTTTGGCCTGAATGCCAAGTGTCACGTCTGGAGGAATCCTGGCACCTTCTCTATGGTGAAGCATTGTGGTAGCAGCATCACGCTGTGGGGATGTTTTTCAGCGGCAGGGACTGGGAGACTAGTCAGGATCGAGGCAAAGATGAACGGAGCAAAGTACAGAGAGGTCCTTGATGAAAACTTGGTCCAGAGCCCTCAGGAACTCAGACTGGGTTTGAAGATTCATCTTCCAACAGGACAATGACCCTAAACACACAGCCAAGACAACACAGGAGTGACTTTGGGACAATTCTTTGAATGTTGTTGAGTGGCCCAGCCAGAGCCCGGACTTGAACCCAATCGACCATCTCTGGAGAGACCTTAAAATATCTGTGCAGAGACGCTCCCCATCCAACCTGACGGAGCTTGAGAGGATCTGCAGAGAAGAATGTGAGAAACTCCCCAAATACAGGTGTGCCAAGCTTGTAGCGTCATACCCAAGAATACTTGAGGCTGAGGGAGACAACCTGGAGATAAAGGAATAATAAAAATATATTTATTAAATAAAGTAAACTATATACAAGTAACAACGGTGTGTGTAGTCAGTAGTCAGTAGTGTAAGTGAGTGGATGCGTGCATAGATGGTGATGAGGGGTGAGGGGTGTTATGAGGTGCGAAAAATAACCGAACACAAAGAAGCCCCAAAGAAGCCCCTCAATTGGGTTGAGGTTCAGGTGATTGTGGAGGCAATGTCATCTGACGCAGCACTCTATCACTCTCCTTCTTGGTCAAATAGCCCTCACACAGCCAGGAGGTGTGTTAGGTCATTGTCCTGTTGAAAAAACACCAAGGACCACCAAGGACCCAGGAACACCACACCAACCAAAAAAACAAATATATATACATAAACACACGTACAATTATGCCCTGGTTAGAGATGCCCCACTGCCACAACCAACCTTGTCCTCCCCAGACCTCAGCAACATTTGCACACAGGAAGCATGAAACAGATGACAGGAGCGACAGGACAACACAAAATAAACAGTGGCCGGTCAAACAAATAGGTTTAACATCCTCTGCAGTTTTGGCTTTGTCATTATGGGGTATCGTGTGTAGATTGATGAGGGGAAAAAAACTATTTAATTTATTTAAGAGGTCTGAATACTTTCTGAATGCACTGTACATATGCAAAAGGAAATGGAGGGTTTGAAGCCAACTGCAACAGTACACTATTATTCTGTCTACTGATTACCCTCTGTCTCATCATCTAATTAATAATTAATCATTTATGAGCACAACTATTCTGAACTATTGTTGCACGTAAAAAAGGAATATTGTTACCGGTTAGAAAATATTTCTCAATCAGAATATGTAACCTTAGTATATCATAGGAATTGAATTACTACCCAATCTCTCCACACACCTTTCTTTCTCTCTCACCACACTCTCTCTCTCTTCCCCTCGATCTCTCTATCTCTCAATTCAATTCAAGGGGCTTTATTGGCATGGGAAACATATGTTAACATTGCCAAAGCAAGTGAGGTATGTAATATACAAAAGTGAAATAAACAATACAAATTAACAGTAAACATTACACTCACAGAAGTTTCAAAAGAATAAAGACATTACAACGGTCATATTATATACAGTGTTGTAACGATGTACAAATGGTTAGAGTACAAAAGAAAAAATAAATCAGCATAAATAAATAAGCATCTCTCTCTCACTCTCTCTCTCTCTCTCTCCCTCTCTGTCTCTATCAAAAATGCATGCATTACACACACATACGCACGCACGCACACACACACACACACACACACACACACACACACACACACACACACACACACACACACACACACACACACACACACACACACACACACACACACACACACACATACACACACACACACACACACACACACATACATGCACACACACACAATGACACTCACAGTAACACATTTCAGATGCTTTTCATATTAGCCTCCCCTCTTGCCTGGGCCCTTAGTGACACCAATAAATCCATCTCTCCCTCAGCACCTGCCCTCCCAACACCATCCCTCAGCATCCTAAAAATGGCTTTCCCAGAACAGGCTCCATCTATGTCCATCTCTACCCCTTCTCCACAGATGGATAAAAAAACACTGCTAGCCCAGCACATGCTCACTTTACAGTAAATCCAGAGGAATACTAAAAACATCTGGCCATTTTTGTATATTGATCATTTGTATTTTCACGTTTTTGTGGTTACATTGCTCTTGATACATACTTTTGTATGAATTCCAAATGCCATGTTCAACCATAGCTCCCATCCTTTTGGTTAGTGGGTTTAAAATAGAACAGTCTTACACTCTTATGTAGTAAATTAAGATAACTGCAATCTGAATGTCTATATAGTGATGCTGTTCTCACTGGTTTGTAATCTCAGACATAAACAATGTTACTGCACTGAAGATAAATGCCAACATTATCAATGTGTGGGTGCTATACATAGACACAGAGTCTATGTATGTACATTTAAAAGGGAGATGTTTTTAAACGGATTACTCTACACAGTTTACATTGAAATGTACTGTAAGGACATTTAATATCATTTTAATATGTTGCGCCGAGGTGCACATTTCTGAGTAGATTAATTGGGCACATAGTTGGAGGCAAATGGATATACAGTATTATAAACCGGGTAGTTTGGGTCCTGGATGCTGATTGGCTGAAAGTCGTGGTGTATCAGACATTATAACCTGGGTGGTTCGAGCACTGAATGCTGGTTGGCTGACAGCCATGGTATATCAGAACCTATACCACAGGTATGACAAAACAGTTATTTTTACTGCTCTAATTACATTGGTAACCAGTTTATAATAGCAATAAATCACCTTGGGGGTTTGTAGTATTTGGCCAATATATCACGGCTAAAGGCTTAAATATAGCACGGTTATGATGCACAATGACTTATTTACTGTTCTAATTGCATTGGTAACCGGTTTATAATAGCCATAAGGCACCTCTTGTAGTGCCCAAGAAGACCACTTAGCCATAAACCACACCTCCTCGGGTCTTATTGCTTAACTGTACAATGGCTGAATCATACCATACTCTCTCCTTCTTTACCACTTCCAAGCCAGTGGATCATGCAAACATCATTACTCAAGTTGGATAATGCCCACATGTCAAGCTCCCTGACACTACCATGCCAGGGACATCATCTGTGTGTGTCAGCTCCTATACCACAAAAACAAACACAGGCAGTAGGGCACAAAGTCAAAGCCCCGAGTGGCTTCTGAACCTGACTCTTTAATGCTTTGGTGAATGGAATAGAGTTAGCAGCTTTGCTCCTTGGTATTTGCTCCTTGCTATTCATTTGTACAGCATGGCATCCAGAGTCTTTCTAAGAAATACAGGGTTGAAAGGAGGTGATTGTTGAGTGAGCCAAACGGAGAGTGATGAAGGAGACAGAGCCGTGTGATTTGTCTTGCCTTGCTGTTTACCCAGCGAGCACATTTTGGCTCCTTTTTTAAACGTTCTGAGAACGCAAGTTAACGTTTCGGCTGTTCTGGGAATGTACATTTTTAGGTTACGGCGAGGTTCTAATAACTTTTTTCTATGGTCCCCTGAGTGTTTTCCTGGGAGGTTTTAGTAACGTTCTGAGAACGATAATTATATGCTATTTGAAGGTAATTAAATAATGTTCTGAGAAAGTTTCATTAATACTCTTAATAATGCTTAGGTTAACTGTTTTGAACTCCAAGCACAGATGGGACACATGGAAATTCACTTGCTCATGGTAGAATTAGGAAATCTGCAGAAAACGTTATGCTGAAGTACTGAAATTCCTACAGAAGAACGTTGTTTCTTAATGTTCTCTGAACGTTCTGAGAACATGACTTTTAATAGAACCATGAGGAAACCTGTGGGAAATGTTATAGGAAGGTTGCTGCAAAATAACCATAGCACTACCACGCTGTCACCAAGCTCTAAGAAACAGGTTCTCACAACGTTATATGCTAGCTGGGTATCCATGCTGGTTTGCATGCATGCAAGGCCCAGGTGCTCCTTTGCTCCGAGACTTCGAGACATTAGCAGGAGGGGAGCTTTCGCTGATAAACGACCCACTTGACGAGATACATTTGTCAACGTGTTAGCTGTATCATACTGAGGATGCACACACACATGCACACAAACACATACCCACACAGACAAACACACATACACAATTGTGGCACTGAATGCTGAGGGAGAGTTTTTTACTAAACTCAGCAAAAAAAGAAACGTCTCTTTTTCAGGACCCTGTCTTTCAAATACAATTAGTAGAAAATCCAAATAACTTCACAGATCTTCATTGTAAAGGCTTTAAACACTGTTTCCCATGCTTGTTCAATGAACCATGAACATAGAAAAAGGCTAGGGTGCACAAACTATTGAATTTTGACTCCGATTTCTTGAGATTTTTTACATTTATTTGTTAAATCAATAGGAATTATCTGATCAATGGTATTAGTGTAAAATAATATAATTTCCAAAACAATATAGTTCAGTATTTTTTGCTCATCTTTATCAAGGGTGCCAATCATTTCTGATGTGACTGTATATGTATCTCACAAACTACAAGTCGCTTTGTATAAGAGTATCTGCTAAGTGACTAGAACGTAAATGTCTAAAGCCTAAGGTGTGTTCCCTGAGGCACCAGTATGAGGAGGAGGGGACACTAGGGAATCAGTGGTGACATCCCATTGACTCCCTTGACATTGGCTCCCAACACATAGGACATTGATGAATGACTATGATCAGAGGAGAATGAGCAATGAGAATATACAAATATCCCCATGCTGTATGGTGTAAATAGCAGTTTAGCATGCAGTGTCTTCTCACTGTGTCCATAGACTAATCTGATTTCCTTCGTATTTCATCTGGCATCCCCATGAATCAGTGTTCCTAATCAGCTCAGTTATCATAGAGGCTCCTCTGCATTCCATAACAGGATCTCTCTCAGTTATTGCCAATTTAATGTTAGTTACTGTTGCATAAGGTATTCTGAATGGCTATGCAGACTGCTTTCTGTTTATTCAAATGTGTTCTATCTACCATTCAAATGCCTTAGTGATTGTTGATTTGAGAGGAACTTTTGAGGGTAATATTGGGTCAGTCCATGGTTAGGCCACAACCAAGCAATAACTCAAACCCAGTAGTGACGTTGAAAAAAATGACCATTCAAGTTTTCAGGGCAGCAAGATCACGGCTCATCTAATTTTCTAAATGGAATAAATCTGTTGATTGTTGTTTGGATGACTTGAGGACCCAAGCATCGTTGATTGGCTTCTTTGGATGACTGTGAGGACACGTTCTGCATAAATTAGATTTAACATGGGTATGCCACGCGAGTACTCATCATTCCCTGCTGTGACATACCTACAACTTGTGGAGGATTTGTGTGATCCACCCTATAAACCAAAGCAATGTTCCTGGCCAGGATCCAGTCTAATGCTGTGATCTAAAAAGCATCCGCCACAGCTCACTAGTGGATCCTGAACCATCAAATGGACACACTGATTTGAACTCTGCTGTAAACTTCACTGCACCAGGCCCTTTCTGACCCTCTTTGGTAAGTGTGATATGTTTCATGAAGTATTAGTTTTTGTTGCTCATGATGTTCACTTTTTGTTTGCTGTCCGTTTGGCCCATTAGGAAATTATGGTTGTTTTATTTGTGTAGATGTTTTCCATCTTGAGTGCACTACTGACGTCAGACAGAGATGGATCCCATTTTTATACAGTGTTAAAAGCACATTTAATTCCTCACCTTAGCCTCTTATCATCTACGCCTTGTTATGAAATCATTGTTGTTAGCACTCCTGCCCATTCCACCCCCCACCCCACACGCACACACACACACACACACACACACACACACACACACACACACACACACACACACACACACACACACACACACACACACACACACACACACACACACACACACACACACACACACACACACACACACACACACACACACACACACACACACACACAGTCGAAGACACACTTCCTTTCATATTGCATACAGTAAGCCTATTTCCTTCACAAGCCTTAAAAGCTTGAGTCACCTTGGAACTATGAAACTTTACAATGCTCAAATTGTTAGGTTGCTATAGTGACAGCTGAACTGATGCTGCTGCTTTGAATAGAACCTCAGTAGACAAAATGAGTATCAATGCCCTTCCATGCCATAGATTTCCTATTCTCTGAATGGGTTTGGAGAGATAATGCATATTATTAGTCAATACTTTAACACTAATGCACTTATGCAATTTCCACACAGTGCTTTTCCTTTTTTCTTCATTATGACCATTTACCCGAATGACCTATTTATAAACATTATCATTTCAAATTTGAATTTATGTAAAACAGAATGTAGTGATTTGCGGTAAAAAGAAGCAAATCCAATATTTGTGCTTCTCTTCCATGTCTACCATGACAATATACATTTTGATACAGTAAGAAGGGGAGGTGAGGGTTGCAAGTTCTTCCATGCATAATTGGCTTCACTGCTACTCACACATCAAGACAAAAACATGTAATTGAAGATATCTACCTACAGTTCAGATGTTTGCTACTTCCTGTGAAGTGACGGTATAAAGGTTTTGGAGACATTTGGGATGTTACAGCATATTACTTATGAAGATGCAAAAGAAATGGAGAGTATACCGATGTGTGAGAGATGAGGAAAGAAAGGAAATGGGAGCAGAGAGAGGGGATGACAGAGGCTCGTCTCGTGGGAGACTGTTGCGTTGCTGATTACTGCTGAGGCGCTTATAGCTTCCGAAGCATCGCCCAGGTGGGTGCTACAATTTTGGGTGGTTGATCTGTTCTCGCCTAGCTACAGCTGTGAACTTCAGAGACAGAGGTTCCTGATAAAGAGGTCAGGGGTTGCCTGTCTGTCTGACGTTTCTCCCTTGCTGGACCATCGACGCCACCTCCACGCAAGCTACTCCTGTACTGCATCATCATCTTGCAGTGGAACTGCCAGTGCCAGTTATTTTCTTTAAAGTGACGTTGAGATTCTGTATGAAAAGTGCTACGTTAAATAAATCTATTATTGTTATTTCCAGACTCAAATGACATTCTACTTAAGTGATAATGCCCAAGACGCCTGTGTTTGTTGGGTATATTGGCACAGGTGTCGTTAGGCCCGAGACGAAGTATATACTGTGCATACTGTATATTTCAAGGTGAACCCCATTCTAACATTCACCTTTCCTACCAAAGACAGAGAGTCTGCTATTGAGGACACAATGTATTGTAATGACCCTAGGGGATAGGTGCCTTCTATTGTTTTCCAATTGAGATATCGTTATTGGGACTGTGGCTAGGGTGTTTGTCTATCTCAATCTACAATACTTACAATACATTATTTTGTTGAATTATTTACACATAAATACATACACTGAGTGTACAAAACATTCGGGAATCCTGCTCTTTCCATGACATAGACTGACCAAGTGAATCCAGGTGAAAGATTAGATCCCTTTTTTGTTAAATCCACTCCAATCAGTGTAGATGAAGGTTATGAGATAGGTTAAAGAAGGATTTTAAGCCATTAGAGAGTTGAGACGTGTGCCATTCAGAGGGTGAATGGGCAAGACAAAAGATTGAAGTGCTTTTGAACAGTGTATTTTAATAGGTGTCAGACACACTGGTTTGAGTGTGTGAAGAACTGCAACACAACTGTGAGAAGCATTGGAGTCAACATGGGCCAGCGTCAATGTAGAACGCCTTGTAGAGTCCATGGCGTGACAAATTGAGGCTGATCTTAAGGCAAAAGGATCGCGCAACTCAGAATTAGGAAGGTGTTCCTAATGTTTTGTGCACTCATTGTATATAAAACCAACTGGGCACAGTAAAAGCAGAGCTCAAGGACAACTGGCTACCAATCTGTTTTACACACAGATACTAACTGGCAGAAAGAGTATACAGTATGTAAAACTATATGATCATATTGTGTAACTGTAGGATGTTGAATGGTGGCAGAGAGGATGGTGCGTTACGGCCAGTAGCGCTAGCCAGCTGGTAGCACCGACAAATCTATTGTGTCAGTCAAGATTCGAAAGGTAACAACTGTCTTTTTCTTCTACCAATTCAAAGTTCTGAAAATACAGTGCCTTGAAAAAGTATTCACCCCCCGTGGCATTTATCCTATTGTGTTGCATTACAACCTGTCATTTAAATGGATTTTTATGTGGATTTCATGTAATGGACATACACAAAATAGTCCAAATTGGTGAAGTGAAATGAAAAAAAAAAAATGGAAAAAAATGCGGTGCGTTCATATGTAATCACCCCATGTGCTATGAAACCCCTAAATAATATCTGGTGCAACCAATTACCTTCAGAAGTCACATAAATAATTAAATAAAGTCCACCTGTGTACAATCTAAGTGATCTCAGTATATATACACCTGTTCTGAAAGGCCCCAGAGTCTCCAACACTGCTAAGCAAGGGGCACCACCCAGCAAGCGGCACCATGAAGACCTAGGAGCTCTCCAAACAGATCAGGGACTAAGTTGTGGAGAAGTACAGGTCAGGGTCGGGTTCTAAAAAAATATCAGAAACTTTGAACATCCCACGGGGCACCATTAAATCCATTACTAAAAAACGGAAAGAATATGGCTCCACAACAAACCTGCCAAGAGAGGGCCGCCCACCAAAACTCAACGGACCAGGCAAGGAAGGCATTAATTAGAGAGGCAACAAAGAGACCGAAGATAATACTGAAAGAGCTGCAAAGCTCCACAGAGGAGATTGGAGTATCTGTCCATAGGACCACTTTAAGCCATATACTCCACAGAGCTGGGCTTTATGGAAGAGTGGCCAGAAAAAAGCCATTGCTTAAAGAAAAGAATAAGCAAACACGTTTGGTGTTCACCAAAAGGCATGGGGGAGACTCCCCAAACATATGGAGGAAGCTAGTCTGGTCAGATGAGACTAAAATTTAGTTTTTTGGCCATCAAGGAAAACGCTATGTCTGGCACAAACATTTCATCACCCCGAGAACACCATCCCCACAGTGAAGCATGGTGGTGGCAGCATCATGCTGAGGGGATGTTTTTCATCGGCAGGGACTGGGAAACTGGTCAGAATTGAAGGAATGATGGATAGTGCTAAATACAGGGAAATTCTTGAGGCAAACCTGTTTCAGTCTTCCAGAGATTTGAGACTGGGACGGAGGTTCCCCTTCCAGCAGGACAATGACCCTAAGCATACTGCTAAAGCAACACTCAAGTGGTTTAAGGGGAAACATTGAAATGTCTTGGAATGGCCTATGGTATGACTTAAAGACTTGTCACGCCCTGACCTTAGAGAGCTGTTATATTTCTCTATTTGGTGAGGTCAGGGTGTGATGTGGGGTGGGCATTCTATGTTTTATATTTCTTTGTGTTTGGCCGAGTGTGGTTCCCAATCAGAGGCAGCTGTCTATCATTGTCTCTAATTGGGAATCATAGTCAGGTAGCATTTTCCCCACCTATGTTGTGGGATCTTGTTTTTGTACAGCTCTTGTAGCCTACGGAACAGTACGTTCGTTTTGGTTTCACTTTGTTATTTTGTTGCTGGTTCTCATTGAAATAAATATGATGACCACAAATTACGCTGCGCCTTGGGCTCCTTCAAACAACGCACGTTACAAGATTGCTGTACACCAGCAGGAACCCATCCAACTTGAAGGAGCTGGAGCAGTTTTGCCTAGAAGAATGGGCAAAAATCCCAGTGGCTAGATGTGCCACGCTTATAGAGACATATCCCAAGAGACTTGCAGCTGTAATTGCTGCAAATGCTGGCTCTACAAAGTATTGACTTTGGGCGGGTGGGGGGGGGGGGGGGGGGGGGTGAATAGTTATGCACGCTCAAGTTTTCTCTTTTTTTTATCTTAATTTCTTGTTTGTTTCGCAATAAAAAATATTTTGCATCCTCAAAGTGGTAGGCATGTTGTGTAAATCAAATGATACAACCCCCCCAACAATCTATTTTAATTCCAGGTTGGAAGGCAACAAAATAGGAATAATGTCAAGGTGGGTGAATACTTTTCGCAAGGCACTGTACTTCCACGATAAAGGCTAATGTCTCTGCCATTTATTTTCAATTGAGCCTAAGCAGGGGCGAATTTCTATCCAGGAGGATTGGTCGGCGGTGCTCGTGAATGCCGCTCAGCCGAGAAAATAGGACTCTGCTCTACTTTTCAAACTGCGCTGCTAGCTGCTAACTCTATCAGTTTACAGAGTCACATTTAACAATAACAATCATTTGTTTTTGAGTACATTTTTTGGGTTAATCCTTTCTGTTGCCTGTAAATACTTTTTTATGCATGCTTATAGTAGGGTGACCAGACATCCCTGATTTCAATGTCCGTGATTAGTCCTCAGCAACTCTGAAGTTAAATTAAGGCTCTTATTTCAATAATCAAACACTGTATCCAATCAGATGTGCATGTAACATTGAAGTCTATCCTGGTACCAAACCTGTTAGAACTACCTTTTTATGAGAATGTTTGATCCGTGATACATAGTAACCACTACATGATCAACCATGAACATCCTGCAACTTCTATTAGTGGGGAGCCTGAGGAGGATGGAAGGTTGTGGTTATAGACCCCTAAATCTCGAGGAAGGGAGATCATTTACTGTGTGTGTCTGTGTGCGATGGCCCACATTTGTGTGCATTTGTGCATGTGTGCGAGTGCGAAAGGGGTGGCACAAAAAGGGTGAGGTGAGGTAGAGTGACAGGGTGAGGTAGAGTGACAGGGTGAGGTAGAGTGACAGGGTGAGGTAGAGTGACAGGGTGAGGTAGAGTGAGAGAATGAAAGAGAAAGATGGAGCAGCAGAAACACAAAGATATAAATGATTTCCCATCGACTTATAAGAGCAGAGACTCCTAGAAGACGGGAGGATGTTTTTTGGAAGGGAACAGTATGTTCTTCTGTCAACACATTTCTGATTAACCTCAAATGACTGGGACAAGATTCATGAGTACAATGAGTGTATGCCATTTTTTTTTTTGTTTTCTTAATATTCCTCAAATGGTCTCTCCCTGTCTTTCTCTCTTTCTCCTTTTCTGACACTGCCTTTTTCTGTCTCTCTCTTTCTGTGTCTATCTGTCCATCTGTCTGTCTATTTACTTTTGTGTGACTGTTCATCCGTGCACATATGTGTGTTCACACAAGAAGTAGCTCTTATAGCACTCTAGTGCCTCATGTCACCCACCTCACATATCTAGATGCTCCCTGTTGCCATCTGTCTCCTGCCCTTCTGTGTGGGGCAGGAGAGAGGACATATGAGGTAACGGGTTTTGGATGGGTTGGAATAGGCTTTCAACTGATTTGGAGGGCTACTGAACGCAGGTGATTCTCAAAGAGGATGACTGAACTGAACAGACATCATCTGTTCTGAAGCATCACAGAGCCAACCACAGAGTCCACTATTTATAACACACATGACCTGAGGCTTTCACTTACCGTGTGTGGGGAGGAGAAATGAGCCACAACCAAGGAAAGTGATATTTCATCTTCTCTAGAAGGTGGCCCTCTGATATTGTACACTGCATCAGGGGGACTTTATACATGCATGCTCGCGTGCATTAGTGTGTGCGTTGAGCAGGATCATTTCATACCCCATTATGAGTTATGGCTCCCTCTCAGGCTATCTCTCTCATGAGGGGGTCTGATGGGCTTCGCTGCACACAGGATTGGCTATAAGACCTCTTTAATTAAATAAATCTCGCTCAGGCTATATGCATTAGAAAACTGTCAAACAATTCCGTTGAGCTGGTTTATGAGGGGGGTTGAACCTATGGGACCACCATTCCTGAGGGTGGAAGACATAATTCCACAATGTCCCAGTCTACCTTTAGTCAGTGACCATTACATTTACATTTAAGTCATTTGCAGACGCTCTTATCCAGAGCGACTTACAAATTGGTGCTTTCACCTTATGACATCCAGTGGAACAGCCACTTTACAATAGTGCATCTAGGTCTTTTAAGGGGGGAGAAGGATTACTTTATCCTATCCTAGGTATTCCTTAAAGAGGTGGGGTTTCAGGTGTCTCCGGAAGGTGGTGATTGACTCCGCTGTCCTGGCGTCGTGAGGGAGTTTGTTCCACCATTGGGGGCCAGAGCAGCGAACAGTTTTGACTGGGCTGAGCGGGAACTGTACTTCCTCAGTGGTAGGGAGGCGAGCAGGCCAGAGGTGGATGAACGCAGTGCCCTTGTTTGGGTGTAGGGCCTGATCAGAGCCTGGAGGTACTGAGTGCCGTTCCCCTCACAGCTCCGTAGGCAAGCACCATGGTCTTGTAGCGGATGCGAGCTTCAACTGGAAGCCAGTGGAGAGAGCGGAGGAGCGGGGTGACGTGAGAGAACTTGAAGGTTGAACACCAGACGGGCTGCGGCGTTCTGGATGAGTTGTAGGGGTTTAATGGCACAGGCAGGGAGCCCAGCCAACAGCGAGTTGCAGTAATCCAGACGGGAGATGACAAGTGCCTGGATTAGGACCTGCGCCGCTTCCTGTGTGAGGCAGGGTCGTACTCTGCGGATGTTGTAGAGCATGAACCTACAGGAACGGGCCACCGCCTTGATGTTATTTGAGAACGACAGGGTGTTGTCCAGGATCACGCCAAGGTTCTTAGCGCTCTGGGACGAGGACACAATGGAGTTGTCAACCGTGATGGCGAGATCATGGAACAGGCAGTCCTTCCCTGGGAGGAAGAGCAGCTCCGTCTTGCCGAGGTTCAGCTTGAGGTGATGATCCGTCATCCACACTGATATGTCTGCCAGACATGCAGAGATGCGATTCGCCACCTGGTCGTCAGAAGGGGGAAAGGAGAAGATTAATTGTGTGTCGTCTGCATAGCAATGATAGGAGAGACCATGTGAGGTTATGACAGAGCCAAGTGACTTGGTGTATAGCGAGAATAGGAGAGGGCCTAGAACAGAGCCCTGGGGGGACACCAGTGGTGAGAGCACGTGGTGAGGAGACGGATTCTCGCCACGCCACCTGGTAGGAGCGACCTGTCAGGTAGGACGCAATCCAAGCGTGGGCCGCGCCGGAGATGCCCAACTCGGAGAGGGTGGAGAGGAGGATCTGATGGTTCACAGTATCGAAGGCAGCCGATAGGTCTAGAAGGATGAGAGCAGAGGAGAGAGAGTTAGCTTTAGCAGTGCGGGCGCCTCCGTGATACAGAGAAGAGCAGTCTCCAGTTGAATGACTAGTCTTGAAACCTGACTGATTTGGATCAAGAAGGTCATTCTGAGAGAGATAGCGGGAGAGCTGGCCAAGGGCGGCACGTTCAGAGTTTTGGAGAGAAAAGAAAGAAGGGATACTGGTCTGTAGTTGTTGACATCGGAGGGATCGAGTGTAGGTTTTTCAGAAGGGTGCAACTCTCGCTCTCTTGAAGACGGGAGGGACGTAGCCAGCGGTCAGGGATGAGTTGATGAGCGAGGTGAGGTAAGGGAGAAGGTCACCGGAGATGGTCTGGAGAAGAGGGAGGGGATAGGGTCAAGCGGGCAGGTTGTTGGGCGGCCGGCCGTCACAAGACGCGAGATGTCATCTGGAGAGAGGGGGAGAAAGAGGTCAGAGCACAGGGTAGGGCAGTGTGAGCAGAACCAGCGGTGTCGTTTGACTTAGCAAACGAGGATCGGATGTCGTCGACCTTCTTTTCAAAATGGTTGACGAAGTCATCTGCAGAGAGGGGAGGGGGGAGGGGGAGGAGGATTCAAGAGGGAGGAGAAGGTGGCAAAGAGCTTCCTAGGGTTAGAGGCAGATGCTTGGAATTTAGAGTGGTAGAAAGTGGCTTTAGCAGCAGAGACAGAGGAGGAAAATGTAGAGAGGAGGGAGTGAAAGGATGCCAGGTCCGCAGGGAGGCGGGGGTTTTCCTCCATTTCCGCTCGGCTGCCCGGAGCCCTGTTCTGTGAGCTCGCAATGAGTCGTCGAGCCACGGAGGCGGGAGGGGAGGACCGAGCCGGCCTGGAGGATAGGGGACATAGAGAGTCAAAGGATGCAGAAAGGGAGGAGAGGAGGGTTGAGGAGGCAGAATCAGGAGATAGGTTGGAGAAGGTTTGAGCAGAGGAAGAGATGATAGGATGGAAGAGGAGAGAGTAGCGGGGGAGAGAGAGCGAAGGTTGGGACGGCGCGATACCATCCGAGTAGGGGCAGTGTGGGAAGTGTTGGATGAGAGCGAGAGGGAAAAGGATACAAGGTAGTGGTCGGAGACTTGGAGGGGAGTTGCAATGAGGTTAGTGGAGGAACAGCATCTAGTAAAGATGAGGTCGGCGTATTGCCTGCCTTGTGAGTAGGGGGAAGGTGAGAGGGTGAGGTCAAAGAGGAGAGGAGTGGAAAGAAGGAGGCAGAGAGGAATGAGTCAAAGGTAGACGTGGGGAGGTTAAAGTCGCCCAGAACTGTGAGAGGTGAGCCGTCCTCAGGAAAGGAGCTTATCAAGGCATCAAGCTCATTGATGAACTCTCCGAGGAACCTGGAGGGCGATAAATGATAAGGATGTTAAGCTTGAAAGGGCTGGTAACTGTGACAGCATGGAATTCAAAGGAGGCGATAGACAGATGGGTAAGGGGAGAAAGAGAGAATGACCACTTGGGAGAGATGAGGATCCCGGTGCCACCACCCCGCTGACCAGAAGCTCTCGGGGTGTGCGAGAGCACGTGGGCGGACGAAGAGAGAGCAGTAGGAGTAGCGGTGTTGTCTGTGGTGATCCATGTTTCCGTCAGAGCCAAGAAGTCGAGGGACTGGAGGGAGGCATAGGCTGAGATGAACTCTGCCTTGTTGGCCGCAGATCGGCAGTTCCAGAGGCTACCGGAGACCTGGAACTCCACGTGGGTCGTGCGCGCTGGGACCACCAGATTAGGGTGGCTGCGGCCATGCGGTGTGGAGCGTTTGTATGGTCTGTGCAGAGAGGAGAGAACAGGGATAGACAGACACATAGTTGACAGGCTAGAGAAGAGGCTACGCTAATGCAGAGGAGATTGGAATGACAAGTGGACTACACGTCTCGAATGTTCAGAAAGTTAAGCTTACGTAGCAAGAATCTAATTGACTAAAATGATTAAAATGATAGAGTACTGCTGGGGTAGGCTAGCTGCGTTGTTGACACTACCCTAATCCAAGTCGTACCGTTGAGTGTGAAGTTTCTACAATGCTGCTTTTCGGGAGCTAGCTGGCTAGCTAGCAGTGTTGGTTACGTTACGTTGCGTTAGGAGAACGACAATAGCTGGCTAGCTAACCTAGAAAATCGCTCTAGACTACACAATTATCTTTGAAACAAAGACGGCTATGTAGCTAGCTATGTAGCTAGCTACGATCAAACAAATCACACCGTTGGGACTGTAATGAAATGAAATGAAAAAGTGATACTACCTGTGGAGCGACGCGGAATGCGACCGGAATGCGAAAGTTCTATTCAGTAGACGTTGGCTGGCTATTGGCTAGCTAGGAGTGTCTCCTACGTTAAGGACGACAAAATAGCTGGCTAGCTAACCTCGGTGAATTAAGATAATCACTCTAAGACTACACACTCTAAACTACACAATTATCTTGGATACGAAGACAGCAAAGACAACTATGTAGCTATCTAATACTACACTAATCAAGTCGTTCGGTTGAGTGTGATAGTTACTACAGTGCTACGGTAGCCGGTGAACGTATGCTAGCTGGCTAGCTGCTAGGCAGATAGGAGGGCGACGAAATACGATAATAACGCAATTATCACTCTAAGACTCCACACTCTAAGCTACACAATTATCTTGGATACGAAGACAGCAAAGACAACTATGTAGCTAGCTATGTAGCTAGCTAACACTACACTAATCAAGTCGTTCAGTTGAGTGTGATAGTTACTACAGTGCTACGGTAGCCGGTGAACGTATGCTAGCTGGCTAGCTGCTAGGCAGATAGGAGGGCGACGAAATACGATAATAACGCAATTATCACTCTAAGACTCCACACTCTAAGCTACACAATTATCTTGGATACGAAGACAGCAAAGACAACTATGTAGCTAGCTAACACTACACTAATCAAGTCGTTCAGTTGAGTGTGATAGTTACTACAGTGCTACGGTAGACGGTGAACGTGTTGGACAGATAGGAGACGACGAAATACGATAATTACGCAATTATCTTTGATACAACGACGACTATGTAGCTAGCTAAGAAGAAATTGCTAAGATTAGACAAATCAGACCGTTGTACTATAATGAAATGTAATGAAAAAGTTATACAACCTGCAGACCGAAGCGCGGATGCGACCAGATCGCTCCAACCCGGAAGTTGAGACCATAATGACATAATGTCAGAACTCACTTGATCCCCGAGAGGAACCAGACAGAACAGTGTTCATTTAATCATGCATCGAGTATAAGCGGGTTAATTAATAATGTAATAAACCACTCATCCTTAAGAGTCTATTGACTCACCCGTGCATCAATCTTGGTAACATAATTGAAAAAATCCCCATCAAAATCTGTCAGTTTAAGATAGAGATATCAGTTTTTATTTATCTTCTCAATCCACCACATCTGCCTATGGCCCCCTTCCCGGAGGCCGAGGTACAGTGATTTTTGTCAGACCATGTAACATCTCGTAAATCAGTCTTCTCACGAAAATTGTAGTGTCCAAACGGTTTGGCACACAAACTATTATGACCACTCTAGAAAGGGGACACTCTCACGAACACGATGGTGTTCTACGACCCCCACAAGTCACTAACACTGATGTGCCAACATCTGTCTGTAGGGTCCAAACTCATAATGACCCCACTATGGAAATGGAAGACTCTCATGGGACTTGTCTGAAGGTAACCCATACAAACAAATGGAAGTATGGAGGTATTTTTGTAGCAACAAAAATATATGTCCAAAAAACCATAAATATTTACTGAGCTTTATAATATCTCCTAAAGTCCCCCCTTATCTCAGCTCGCTGGTCACCATAGCATCTCCCACCTGTAGCACACGCTCCAGCAGGTATATCTCCCTAGTCACCCCCAAAACCAATTCTTTCTTTGGCCACCTCTCCTTCCAGTTCTCTGCTGCCAATGACTGGAACAAACTACAAAAATCTCTGAAACTGGAAACACTTATCTCCCTCACTAGCTTTAAGCACCAACTGTCAGAGCAGCTCACAGATTACTGCACCTGTACATAGCCCACCTATAATTGATCCCAAACAACTACCTCTTTCCCTACTGTATTTATTTTATTTATTTATTTTGCTCCTTTGCACCCCATTATTTTTATTTCTACTTTGCACATTCTTCCACTGCAAATCTACCATTCCAGTGTTTTACTTGCTATATTGTATTTACTTCGCCACCATGGCCTTTTTTTTGCCTTTACCTCCCTCATCTCACCTCATTTGCTCACATCGTATATAGACTTGTTTATACCGTATTATTGACTGTATGTTTGTTTTACTCCATGTGTAACTCTGTGTCGTTGTATGTGTCGAACTGCTTTGCTTTATCTTGGCCAGGTCGCAATTGTAAATGAGAACTTGTTCTCAACTTGCCTACCTGGTTAAATAAAGGTGAAATAAAAATATATTTTCCCCCTCTTAAGAATTGGTATTATCAATTTGCTTTAGCGCAAACATCTGAACAAGTACTCTGTATAATTGTTGTTATGTTATTACTTTCTGTTTTCTCAGAGCTCGTTTGTGGTTAGCAGTGGTACGTTTGTAGCAAAAATGGAAAAGTACAGAAAAAGAGAATGTACCATGAGTCATTGTAACGGAGCTATTTTATCATTGCAATTGTGTAAATCTTGAAACATTGAAATGAGATCAAGTGTAATAGCTCAAAGCTAAAAAGATCACAAGACATTTGAACATTTTCTCATGTGACATTCCTGGTGGGCTTTCTACACTTTATTTCAGACCACCTCTCTCCTTCCCTCCCCTCTTTCTCTGTGTCCTTTCTTTGTCCCCTTCGTGTGCATCCTTCTGTGTCCCCTTCGTGTGCATCCTTCTGTGTCCCCTTCGTGTGCATCCTTCTGTGTCCCCTTCGTGTGTATCCTTCTGTGTCCCCTTCGTGTGTATTCGATCTCTCTCTCTCCCCCCACTTTTCATTTTCTCACTCCTCCTAGGAAGATGGTTGTTGGTTCTTTGATGAAATCAGTGAAATGGAAAGTTGAAAGGGTAGAGGAGTAGATAGTCATCAGACTTAGCTGTGGTTGAACACCAGCCCTGTGCTAAGCTTCGATAGGAGGTAATGCTAGAGTTGGCCTCCATAGAGCAGTGATCAGCAGCAGAGGTAGTAACTGCCCATAGGGGCAATGCAATAGAGTTAGACAGAAGGTGTACAGTATATGTGTCCTGGTCGTGGTAGATTCAATCACTCCACTTCCTCTATGTAATGTTGTCTCTGGCTGGAGCAGCCTACTCTTTTAATTATCCAATAAATTCAATCAATAAATCTCTGCCCATCATATTTAGTTGCGATTTCATCATGTTTCCTCATTATAGATGACTATTTATACAGTACCTTATACCACAGCATTGTTGAATACTCATTTCTCATTGCCTAGAAGGGCATTCTAGAATGGACATTAAAACCATGACGCAATATGTGGAAAAGCCTTCGGGAGCTCTGTGAAAGACCACTTACACATGTCTCTGTAGCCCTGCACTGCCTGGCCTGCTCTCCACTAGATGCATCATGCCGGAATAACATTTTGAAGCATCTACTTAAGTACATGTTTACAACAAAATGCAATCACACATGCTACACACTTGTGTCTGCGTGCACACACACAGCGCACAAACACAGCGCACAAACACAGCGCACACACACAGCGCACACACACACACACACACACACACACACACACACACACACACACACACACATGGCTATACAGTTTTATCTGTTTGCTTAGGCACTACCTTTGAAACTATAGGCTATTTTTGCAAAACTAACCACAAAACCTTACACCAAACCAGCAAAACATTATACATCTCTTGCAAAATCAAACAATTCTCTTCAAACTCTTTAAAAATAAAATAGTGTTTTTGCGTCAATACAGTACACCCAAACCATCATTTGAATAAGCACACGAAGCACCAACTACGCACTGATAGTATAAATGAAAAACACATGTTTTTCATTTATAAATGAAAAACACTTTTTCTTTTTCTGTGTGCAGGGCATAGCAGTTTGCAATAAAGTATAACCAAACATGTAGTAAACACACATACATTTAGGTATCCAAATGTGTAAAGTATGGATGTGTATTCCGAACATAACACACTATCAATACAAATAAGGGGAGAAATGTTTTTTTTTTCTCTCAAAACACTCCTCAAACAACAAACATTTGTGCTAGACAAAAAAGAACTGAAAAAAATGTGGCTACATCTCACCTTCTTTGTGGGTCTGAACATAAGACTTCATCCGCATCATGTGCGATGTTGTTTTGAGCTAAGCAGCGTGGAAAGTATTGCCTGGAGTGCCGTATCCAGGCCTGGCATGACCCCTGATTGATGTCTCCACAAGCCTCCTCCATTGCCTGTAGAAGGGGTGGTGGGGCTGGTGAACATACACCTTCCGACGCCATGCAGAGAAGAATTCTTCAATAGGATTCAAGAACGGAGAGTATGGTGGGAGATTGAGTGCGATGAAAAGTGGGTGACCTGCGAACCAATTGTGTCCAGAAATGTGATAATGTGTGCAGTGTTGTATGGTCCTAGGATTGCATGATTGTGAAGGATGCCGTTTTGACGAATAGCCGCACACATTGTTACGTTGCCACCACGTTGTCCCGGGACGTTGATGATGGCACTGTGTCCGATGATATTTCTGACACGGCCCCTTGTTTTTGCAAGGTTGAAACCTGCCTCGTCCACATATATTAGCTCATGATGCACTGCATCTGCTTCTAGCTCCATGCCTCTCTGAAAGAGACAAGACAAAACAATGTAGCACAGTACAAAAAGACAGGGATCAGTCAATATACACCATACACTTCCAGATGCAGTACCAATGATAGGATAGTATAGCTTACCAGCACATTTTCATATCTCAGTTGTTTTACATGGTCTGAGTTTCTTTCGAAAGAGACTCTGTACAGCTGCTTCATCCTAAATTCTATTGCGTTTCAGTAGACGACAGTGCAGAAGGACTCACTCTGTCGACGTTGCGGCATATGGTGTTATCTGCCATTATGTGGTCCTGCAGTTCTCTGAGTCTGATGCAGTTATTTGCAATGACCATATTTACAATGTGGGTCTCCTGCTCTGGGGTGATCAGTCGACCTCTTCCACCAGATACTGGTTTTCTTGCAGTTTTGTAAAAAACATTTGAATGGTTTTAGTGATTTATCCTTCTCATTATGAAAGTACAGTACATATTACTGCACCAGTAAGACTACAGCACAGTTACTTACCGGTTCTCATTTCGAAATATACAGATGATACCTGCAACAGTATAGCGGCTCAGATTTTGTTGAACCCGTTGCCCAGCCTCCCTCATGCTCATCCCATGGTTGACAACATGGTCAACCACAGTCGCTCAGATTTCATCAGTTATTGTGTTCCGGACTCCCCTTCCTCTTCCTCTTCCTTCTCCCTGTTCTACTTCACCTCTTCCTTCTTCTCTTCCTCCTCCTCCTCTTACTTCTTCACCTCCTCATCCTCATCCTCTTCATCCTCCTCCTCGTCCTCCTGTAGTTCTCACCCCTCTTACTCTCTGTCCAATATTGGCCTACATTGTTGTCCAAACCAAATGTTTACCTGTGGCCTATTTATAGAGCTCAAGCTCTGATTTGTAAGTAAACTCATTATCTAAAAGGCAATTGGCGAAATAGTGTAGCAATGTAGAGACCAATGTTTGCAGTTTTGCTAGATGTGTGTTATTACATTTCAAACTGAGTGTAAAGCAGTGAGTTGTGTTTACAGTTTTGCAAAAAGTGTGTTATAAAATTACAACCTGAGTGTTAAGCAGAGAACGTGCATTCATTTTGGAACACGAGGTAAATTCATTGGCTACAAGTGTTGATGTTTTCAGAGATAGTGCTTCAAGAATCACTGTTGGTGTTTAAGCATTCAGAAAAACTTTAATATGAACAAATGATCATTGAAACATCCATACCCACCCACTCTCCCACATCCACCCTCTGAAGCTATGAACGGTTGGCCTGCTCTATACCTGGACAGAAGACCAGATGCTGCTGGGTGTAGGGTTGGAGGGCCAGTATAGGGAGCACTCTTCCTCAGATCTAAAGGAAACCAGGGCAGTGATTGGGAACACTTCCTCATCCTCTGCCTCTAACTCATTGATTATTAAAGATCCAATGGCAACTGTCACAAAAAACTGGGTGTTTACCCAAGGACCTGGCTAAATTCCCAACCCAGCCCAAATCACTCGCATCTTCAAGTTAACTCATTCAACCAAATCTTTTTCCTCGCCTCTGGAACTCTTCCCTGTTGCTGTAAATTAGAATGAAATAAAGGTAAATGATATAGTCGTGCTGCACGGTGCTAATTCAAAGAAGCCAATGGAGAATAACAGGCCACCTGAGGAGAAAACAAAGATCTCTCAACTCTGTTTACCAAGCAGTGTAAACAAACAAAGTTTTAGCATTAATTATACTCCTCATATTCAGTAGAAAGCAGGAAGAGGGTCGTGATAAGGCTAGGTTTTGGTCGGCTGCACTATCGTCCCTGCCAACTCAAGCTTGAGAGCCGCAGCTGATGAGTGGTTCATTGAGAGGCTGATCACGACGCCAGCCCCCCACCAGCTCCCCAACATTTAACTATTTCATCCGCTCCTATGATAAGCCCACCTCTACTTCAGGCAGGGATGAAGGAGGCCATATACTCATCTGGTGGCAAACAGCAAATGCTCTCTGAAATGAATGCATCATTGAAAGGAACGCAAAATGGACACACATATAAGCGAGAGCTTTAATACAATTCCTCTCTGACTACAATATGAAATGCAAGGACATGTTATTTTATTTTAATTAAGACTTTCTCTGACAAATGTGGGCATTTCCTGATTGAGTGACAGCTCACCTAACGTGAATGAATAGCCAATGTAGAAGCACAATTCCATGTGCAAGCATAGTCACAATTTCCATGGTAGCCAAAGCAGCAAAATCATTATTTGTGCAACGGGCGCTTTTCCCCTATGTATCTATTTCATTTTCCTCTCTCAGCTCTTGAGGGTAGCTACAGTAGGCCTCATTGACATGAGATGGTGATTCCCCTTGGGTGGGCTGCTGAGAGTGAACCTGTTGCTCTCATAGCAACTGGTAGGCATCCAAGTTAATACCAGTTTATTTAATGATAAGCAGCTTGCGGGGGTTCACATTGGCCTGACATTTTAGCTGTCACAACTTTGGCACAGCTCTAGATGCAGGCTTGACATTGTGCCTCTTGCATCTTTATGCGGGAATGAATGAGTGCTGCTCCCAGTGCCAGGTTGTGGAACCTTTCCTGCTGATCGCCCTGATCAATCATGTCCTGAGCAGTGGTGTTTGTCTTCTTTATACATGTATTTTGCCCCCAAGTACCACTTACTCTATCTCCTCTCCTTTTCAGAGCCAATGTTAACGGCTGAGCCCCGTCTCCATGCTGTACTGCCGTTGTACAGTTGTTTTGACCGTTTTCCTTTTCTGGAGTTTCTTCTGTTGTTTAAGCGCATTTGTGAAATATGATGGTTAAGCATTCCTGAGGCATGAATAAAACATTGGGTTAATCAATAGAGTTTATTTTTCTGGGCGGAGGGGGCAGCACATTGGCAAACAACCAAGATACACGCTAGGAAGCATTTCTCGTTAGAAAAGTCCCTACAGAAATATATGCATCCTGATTCCAGGTACAAAGGGACCATTTGGAAAAACAGTATACACAGTCCAAATATAACTTTTTAGAGTCTGTTTTTATCAATGGATGCCTAATGAGGCTTTTGTAGTTTCATACAGTATAATGTGTGAGCCGAGAGAATGACTGTTCTTTTCATGTCCAATCTCAACAACACACTCAAGCACACTCTCATCATGCATTAGCACAACACATGCCCCTTTTAGCTTTCAGTGAAAGGAGGAAACAAGAACATTGATTCATCCCGGCTTCTCTATGAGCTGCATGTGATATCTTACCTGAGAGGCTGCAACAGCACTATACAGTTGCATCTACGTTCTCACAGGTATTGCCTAAATCGTAAAGAACAAAACGTGGAAGGTCTATTTGTGTTTGCACGTGTGACGCACAGCGAGAGCTGTATGGATGTCCTTCACTTAGGTATCGGCTATGGTTTGATCTTTCACCCCAACACAGTGACATAGACAAGCCTTAAATGATATACACGCTCGTGACAGATGACATCCTGGTATGAGATTGTCTGTGGCTGAGGATGAAATCAGCCCACGTTGAAGGTCACAAGCAAACAACGGAGTCTCATTGCCAGCATCAGCCTCCCACCGTGTTAGAAAAGAGCAGTTGTGGTTGAAATGAATAGACACAAGCCCTTTCTCTGTTGTATGACTATTTCAAAGTAACCACATTGGTTGGTGTATGTTCAAGGTTCCCAGAGGTTGATGGAGGAGAGGTGAGGCTGTAGCGCTCGGGGACTCATTTCGGATGAACGACACTCGCTTTCCACTTAACTCCTCTGCTTCTCTCGTCACTTGGTGATCAGAAGGGAGACAAGCCACCAATACTATGGCTGCAAAACATTTGCTGACCTTTGCTCAACTTTGTTCCAGAGGACAACTGTGTCATCTTTAAGTGACTGGTGTAGAAGACGGACAGAAGAAGCCATATGGGAAATATATTTCCTCCCCTGACAAATCGGTCAATTATCCATCATTCCGTTTCAATGTTTATAGGGATTAGAAAGCAGAACAATACAGCTTTGTATGTCACTATGATTAAGCGGCCCATAATTAAATGTCACCATGTTTCATGGTTTCATTTTTCAATGATAATGTCCTGTTGAATTGAATAACTGCCACAGGTAATTGCATTGAGTCAAAAGAACAACCACAACGTATCAGTGAAATCAATTGGTTCAAGCATGGCAGATGTTGCAACCAGAATGCCAGCAGCGTTTAAGTCAGGTAGTTTCTGGGAGACAAATAGGTGCTGTTTATCTCAAAGGTCTTTGAAAAAGAGAAAGTCTGCACTCTTAAAATTGAGGATATCACAAATGCACTCAACAGAAATATAAACGCAACATGTAAAGTGTTCATCCAATGTTTCATGAGCTGAAATAAAAGATCCCAGAAATGTTCCATGATCACAAAAAGCTGATTTCTCAAAAATGTTGTGCACAAATTTGTTTATAACCCTGTTAGTAAGCATTTCTCCTTTGCCAAGATAATCCATCTACCTGACTAGTGTGGTATATCACGAAACTGATTAAACGGCAGGATCATTACACAGGTGCACCTTCTGCTGGGGACAATAAAGGCCACTCTAGAATGCAGTTCTGTCACACAACACAGTGCAACAGCGTATAATTGGAATGCTGATTGCAGGACAAATCAAATATTTTTTATGTATTTGTCACATACGCGGAACAGTGAAATGCTTACTTACAAGCCATTAACCAACAATGTTTTAAGAAAAAAAAAGTGTTAAGTAAGAAATAGAAAATAAAAGAAACAAATAGATAAACAGCAGCAGTAAAAAAACAATAGCAAGGCTATATACAGGGGGTACCGGTACAGAGTTAATGTGCTGGGGCACCGGTAAGTCGAGGTAATTGAGGTAATATGTACATGTAGGTAGAATTATTAAAGTGACTATGCATAGATAATAAACAGAGAATAGCAGCAGCGTAAAAGAGAGGTCTGGGTAGCCATTTAATTAACTGTTCAGGAGTCTTATGTCTAGGGGGTAGAAGCTGTTAAGAAGCCTTTTGGACCTAGATTTGGCACTCCGGTACCGCTTGCCGTGCGGTAGCAGAGAGAACAGTCCATGACGAGGGTGGCTGGAGTCTTTGACAATTTTTAGGGCCTTCCTATGACACTGCCTTGTATAGAGGTCCTGAATGGCAGGAAGCTTGGCCCCAGTGATCTACTAGGCTGTACGCACTACCCTCTGTCGTGCCTTGCGGTCGGAGGAGAAGAAGTTGCCATAGCAGGCAGTGATGCAAACAGTCCGGGTGCTCTCCATGGAGCAGCTGTGGAACCTTTAGAGAATCTGAGGACCCATGCCAAATCTTTTCAGTCTCTTCAGGGGGAATACGCTTTGTTGACCCTCTTCAAAACTGTGGACCATGATAGTGTGTTGGTGATATGGAAGCCAAGGCACTTGAAGCTCTCAACCTGCTCCACTGCTGGCCCGTCAATGAGAATGGGGGCTCTGTCCTCCTTTTCCTGTAGTCCACAATCATCTCCTTTGTCTTGATCACATGGAGGGAGAGGTTGTTGTCTTGGCACCACACGGCCAGGTCTTTGACCTCCTCCCTATAGGCTGTCTCATCGTTGTTGGTGATCAGGCCTACCACTGTTGTGTCATCTGCAAAATTGATGATGGTGTTGGAGTCGTGCCTGGCCATGCAGTCATGAAGGGAGTACAGTAGGGGACTGAGCACGCACCCCTGGGGGCCCCTGTGTTGAGGATCAGCGTGGCAGATGTGTTGCTACCTACCCTAACCACCCGGAGGCGGCCCGTCAGGAAGTCCATGATCCAGTTGCAGAAGGAGGTGTTTAGTCCCAGGGTCCTTAGCTTATTGATGAGCACTATAGTGTTGAACGCTGAGCTGTAGTCAATTAACAGCATTCTCAGATAGGTGTTCATTTTGTCCAGGTGGGAAAGGGCAGTGTTGAGTGCAATAGAGATTGCATCATCTGTGGGATCTGTCAGGGCGGTATGCAAATTGTTCTTGGTCTAGGGTTTCTGGGATAATGGCATTGATGTGAGCCATGACCAGCTTTTCAAAGCACTTCATGGCTACAGATGTGAGTGCTATGGGTCGGTAGTCATTTAGGCAGGTTACCTTAGTGTTTTGTGGTATGTATGTACGGTCACTGTGTCATCGATGCACTTATTGATGCCATCGGAAGAATCTCGGAGCATATTCCAGTCTGTGCTAAAAAAAACAGTCCTCTAGCTTCACATCTGTTTCATATGACCACTTTCTTATTGACTGAGTCACTGGTGCTTCCTGCTTTCATTTTAGCTTATAAGCAGGAATCAGGAGAGTATAATTATGGTCAGATTTGTCAAATGTAGGGAGAGATTTGTACGCATCTCTGTGTGTGGAGTAAAGGTGGTCAAGATTTTTTCCCCTCTGGTTGCACATTTAACGTGCTGATAGAAATGAGGTAAAACAGATTAGTTTTTCCATGCATCAAAGTTCCCAACAACTAGGAGCACCGCCTCCGAATGAACGTTTTCCTGTTTGCTTATGGCCCTATAGAGCTCATTGAGTGCAGTCTTAGTGCTTGCGGTGGTATATAGACAGCGACGAAGAATATAGATGAAAACTGTCTTGGTAAAGAGAATTGAATGTTAATTTCTTGACCATAAGCCACCTCCAATTTCATTTTAGAGAATTTGGCAGTACGTCCAACCGGCCTCACAACCGCAGACCACGTTTATCCACGCCAGCCCAATACCTCCATATCAGGCTTCTTCACCAGCTGGATCGTCTTAGACCAGTGTCATGACGTTGGCCTCTTTGGGTATAGCAAGCCCCATCCCCCTCTCCCTGCCTCCCCCTTTCCTCCTTCAACTAGGTTGCTGTGGTCAGAGAGACGTTGTAAATTCCTGAGGATCTCCTCATGGACACACAGTATAGAGAGAGTCAATTTTCATAGAGGACAACGGAAATCCTTCCACCTCACAGAACTTGAGGTACGAACACATTTAATGTTCCGGAGAAAGTATAAAAGATCGGTGAAGAATCCAGCTACGAACTGGTCCGTTTGTCACAACTTGGGGAAGCTAATGGGAGACGGTGTGGCACATTACCACAATGCTGTTTATATAATAGCCTCAGATATGAGGTTTACATCTAATTGTTGTATAAGATAAATGAGTGAGTATGATACTGTTTGTGTAATTGTGTAATATGATTTTGGTCTGTTTAATGAAGAAAAATACAATTCCCTTTTGATTTGAACTAAATCAGAGGACCGCCACTGAGCCCAGTTAGGGTCAGGCCTCCTGGGACAGCCCTTTTTCGGCCCTTCCGAATAAAACCCCCACTCGGGTTTTCGATCAGCAGACCGAGCTTACCTCAATTACGAGATGGCTAAAGGTTGTAGACCATTGCTGAATCTTTTAACCATACCACGTGGTTAAACTCTTAGACTATCGATACCGACAGAATAAGAACAAGTCTTTGATATTAATTACAGCTAGGAATTCGGTATCATTGAACGACAACTGCCGAAACATCCATTCTATAACAAAACTAATGAATGTCACTCTGAACTATCCACTATAACCACGACAGAGAGAGAGGGGAGAGAGACCCGGACTTGCTAGTTAATTACATTTACATGATTAATCAGTTCATCGCGTAATACTAATTACAGAGAATCTTTGATGAAAACTATGTCTTCAGTTTAATGATAGTAAAGACACGACACCAGCCACCCGAACAGCTGATAAAACTGTGGGTTTGCACAAGTGAATAATTTCTGCACAAACTGTCAGAAACCATCTCAGGGAAACTCATCTGTGTGCTCATCATCCTCACCAGGGTCTTGACCTGACCGCAGTTCGGCGTCGTAAACAACTTCATTGGGGCAATGCTCACCTTCAATGGCCACTGGCAGGTTGGAGAAGTGTGCCCATCACAGATGAATCCAGGTTTCAACTGTACTGGGCAGATGTGTATGGCGTTTTGTGGGAGTGAGAAGTTTGCTGATGTCAACGTTTCGTGGCGGTGGGATTATGGTATGGGCGAGCATGAGCTACAGACCACGAACAGAATTGCATGTTATTGATGGAAATACCGTGACGAAATCCTGAGGCCAGTTGTCATGCCATTCATCCACCACCATCACCACGTCGCCATCATCTGCCGCAATCACCACGTTTCAGCATGATAATGCACAGCACCATGTCGCAAGCTGAAAATGTCAGAGTTTTTCCATAATCTGCATACTCACCATGTTTAGGATGCTCTGGATTGACATATACGACAGCGTGTTCCAGTTCACGTCAATATCCAGCAACCTCGCACAGGCACTGAAGAGGATCAATTCTATGCGAAGGAGATGTGTTGCGCTGCATGGGGCAAATGGTGGTCACACCAGATACTGACTGGTTTCCTGATCCATGCCCCTACCTTTTCCCAGAGGTATCTGTGACCAATAGATGCAGATTTGTATGCCCAGTCTCTTATTTTCCTCATCCTGTATTTGCATGGAGAGGCAGATGAGTCATCCAGGCCCACTAGCTTTGCCTTGGGAATCAGGATCATTAGACAAGCCTTATCTTCCATAGGTCTCCATCGGAGTAATGATGAAAGTACACAAAATGGCATGGTTATTAATGCTTTTGTCAAATTTGTACATAGACACTCTTAGCAAAGGCCCATTCTGTTGAGAAAATTGAAACTGCATTTTCTTTCATGTATTGGTGACCTTTCTTTGCTCCAATCATATGATCATCTCTCCATAATTGATGTGAGGTCATTAAAACAGAATGAAACATTGTCAATAGCCTACATGCACTGCTCTGAATGGGCAAGGTACTTATCACAGAGACCTCCTTACTATTTTAATGTCAAGATCAATTATATAACCCACACGCTTATTATAAAAGTTGAAAGTGTACTGCTCTACCATAACCTGCTCTGCTAAAGGTTACACTACTCTGTTAATGAAGCCCAAGTGTGTTTTTTAATCATTATTTCTCAACTTTCACCTCATGTAAATATTTCTATTAAGATGTGATAGAAAAAGACCCAAGAAGAATTGAGGTTGTAATCGCTGCCAAAGGTGCTTCAACAGACAGAAAAGATGGCGGACTGAACACAGCAGTGTAGATCCCCCTCAGGATAAAAACATAATATTTAATATCGGTGAGTTAGATTAAATATTAGCACTTCACACACTGGTGGGTTATAACCTTCAATCTGGATAACAACACAAAACAAATCATAAGGCCAGAGAAATCTATCGACAAATATTACAAGAGCAAGCAACATCCAAACATGACGTAGAGACCGATACACTAAGGAGAACTCCTTATCTGTTTTATGGGCCTACTGTAAGTAGCTGATACGCTGCCAAATCAGAAAGATGAATGTGGTCAGAGACCTACTACTAAAGCAGCACCACCCTCTCAAGATTCTGAGTCTGCATGGCGGGTTGGTCCTACAAAGCTAAAGCCCCCTAATGGGAGAGCACAATATACAAGGAAATTCTGCTAATGAGAACCTTGACGACCTTGCACCTAGCCGGTTGGGATTCCGGTGGGGTGCCCGCACCCAGGCAGTGGCAGTGCTGGCAACACTAGCTGCGGTAACCCATGGGGAGGGGGGTCCTACTCGAACATTCAGAGAGGGGGCATATTATTGTGGCCCTGGTGGCACAAAATCAGAGAGATGCTTGCACAGAGAAGCTTGGGAATATGGTCACAATGGGGGACCGCGTGTGGGTGTTTCAGGGGAAGGGGGTATTTCTGATCTCCATCACCTCGGATGTGACCATAGTTAATCAAATCTCCCCATTTTTGCATGCCTTCTCAACAGTGGTGGAAAAAGTACTCAATTGTCATACTTGAGTACAAGTAAATATACCTTAAAAGAAAAGTATTCAAGTAAAAGTGAAAGTCTCCAAAGTAAAATACTACTTGAGTAAAAGTCTAGAAATATTTGTTTTTATATATACTTAAGTATCAAAAGTAAATGGAATTACTCAAATGTACTTAACTATCAAATGTGAAAGTTATTTGGACCATTTTCGTGTCAAAACGTAACGAGTACTTTTGGGTGCCAGGGAAAATGTATGGGGTAAAAAGTACATTATTTTCTTTAGGAATGTAGTGAAGTAAAAGTTGGCAAAAATATGAATTTGCAAAGTACAGATACCCCCAGAAACTACCTAAATAGTACATTAAAGTATTTTTTACTTAAGTACTTTACACCACTGCTTCTCATACAGCTGCAACTGTATATGCATTCATAAATCAAGTCCTTTCTTGAGTTGGGCTCTGGGATGGAACAACTGTTGAGCGTCTGAGTGTATGATTGTTTGTGGGGGAAAGGGGTTGAGTGTGTGTGTATCCCACAACTGTTGCTAGGGAGTAAAGATATCAGGGACAATATTGGATGAATCGCAATGATTGTTTGCTAAAATAATAATTGCTTGCTAAAATTGAATTTTTGTGATGGCAAAACTCATAAGAGATAACAATCATTTGCATAAACTACCTACATTATTACACATATGAATGGTTAATTATGGAAATTAAGATAAGCAGGATTTTTTTAAATATATATATATATTTTAATGGCTATGTATAATACAAATCGAGGTGAGGGCGATGGAAATGCTTTTGGTGCCTGATCTGTTTCTGACCCTTGGGTGGCACTGCGTGCTCTTTTTGAAGGATGGGTCCCGGTCTCTCGGGGGCCATGGGATCTGGGGGGTCGGGGGTTGCCTGCCAGTCACTGGGATGACAACCCAACTCAGGATGAGGAGGGGTTTTAGAGGGTGGAATAGTGGGGACCAATTGTAGGTTTACTTAGTAGCAATGCAAATATCATGGTATAGCTATATGTACACTCAAATACTATGGTACTTTTTAATGGTGAGTTTACAAACATATATGATGATAAATAGATTTGAAACTTGTATTTCATTATGGTAAATGGTGAAATAGGTATAGGCAGTTAATGGCTTAGCAGATAGTAAGAAAACACAATCAGTTTTTACCTGGCTAAAAGAGAAGGAATATAATATCTATTATTTACAGGAAACTCATTCAACAATTTTAGATGATGTTTTGTGGAAAAGGACTGTGGGGGCAAAATATATTTCTCCCATGGGTAAAAATTCAAAATGAGTGATATGAATTAACAGTAATGTACAAATTAATTGTTCAAACAGATCCTCAAGGTAGATGGAGCTGTAATGAACACGAGGGGAGACAGAGGGTTGGTTTCAAGCACAGGGCACAGCAGGTGTTTATTGCAACGGAGCACAGGAGGAGGCAGGTAGCTGGGTCCAGGGGCAGGCAGAATGTCATACACTGGAGGTCCAAAAGGGCAACAGTTCAGGCAGGGAAAAGGCTAGTAACGTAGTCCGGGGGATCAGGCAATAGGTAGATAACAGGAAATCCGATAGGCAAAGTACAGGCAGGGAATAGGCAAAAGGCGTTGTTAGTGAGGCAGAAAAGAAGTACAGTGGCTTGCAAAAGTATTCACCCACCTTGGCCTTTTTCCTATTTGGTTGCCTTACCTGGAATTAAAATAGATTTTGGGGGGTGGGGTGGGGGGGTTGTATTATCTGAATTACACAACAACCCTACTACTATGAAGATTTAAAATATTCTTTATTGTGAAACAAACAAGAAATAAGACAAGATAAATAAACTTGAGCGTGCATAACTATTCACCCCCCGCCCCCCAACCCCAAAGTCAATACTTTGTAGAGCCACCTTCTGCAGCATTTACATCTGCAAGTCTCTTGGGGTATGACTCTATAAGCATGGCACATCTAGCCACTGGGACTTCTGCCCATTCGTCAAGGCAAATCTGCTTCAGCTCCTTCAAGTTGAATGGGTTCCTGCTGGTGTACAACAATATTTAAGTCATACCACAGATTCTCAACTGGATTGACTAGGCCATTCCAAGACATTTAAATGTTTCCCCTTAAACCACTTTGCCACTGTTGCCACTGTTGCTTTAGCAGTACTCTTGGGATCAATTTCCTGCTGGAAGGTGAACCTCCGTCCCAGTCTCAAATCTCTGGAAGACTGAAACAGGTTTCCCTCAAGATTTTCCCTGTATTTAGCGCCATCCATCATTCCTTCAATTCTGACCAGTTTCCCAGTCCCTGCCGATGAAAAACATCCCCACAGCATGATGCTGCCACCACCATGCTTCAATGTGGGGATGGTGTTCTCGGGGTGATGCCAGTTGGGTTATTTTTTTCTGGCCACTCTTCTGTAAAGCCAGCTCTGTGGAGTGTATGGCTTAAAGTGGTCCTATGGACAGATACTCCAATCTCTGCTGTGGAGCTTTGCAGCTCCTTCATGGTTATCTTTTGTCTCTTCTTCGACTCTGATTAATGTCCTCCTTGCCTGGTCCGTGAGTTGTGGTGGGCGGCCTTCTCTTGGCAGGTTTGTTGTGGTGCCATATCCTTTCCATTTTTTAATAATGGATTTAATGGCTCCGTGGGATGTTCAAAGTTTCTGATATTTTTTTCAAACCCGACCCTGATCTGTACTTCTCCACAACTTGACCCTGACCTGTGTGGAGAGCTCCTTGGTCTTCATGGTGCCGCTTAGATTTATTTCAAATTGGTCTCACGAGCCAAACCCTTCATCGATAGTCTTGACTCCTCGGATATTACATTGTGCAGGACAAGAAAAAATTGCATCATTAAGAGGGGAGGCTATATGCTTGGTTTATAATCAAATGAAACAAAATGGGTAAAACCTGAGAAATTACGTCTTTCTTATACCATGGGCATGGACTCGGATGGATCAGCTGCGTTTCTGCTGTCAAAATCCAAGCATTGGCAATTTCGTGCATGTTTTAAGGACACACCTGAGATATTGCCACTCCTCCCACCTCAGTGCAATCAAACTCATATAAGACCGGTAAATTACCAGTCCTGGCGCAAGTGTTTTGAAAATAAATCCAATAAAATGTTAATGGCCGCATACACATATTTAGCAGGTGTTATTGCAGGTGTAGCGAAATGCTTGTGTTCCTAGCTCCAGCAGTGCAGTAATATCTAACAATTCATAACAATACATAGAGTTCTAAAAGTAAAAGTGTGGAAATATATAAATATTAGGCCGAGCAATGTAGGAGTCTGGAGTGTGTGTGTGTGTGTGTATATGTGAGTGACATATATATATACACTACTGTTCAAAAGTTTGGGGTCACTTAGAAATGTCCTTGTTCTTGAAAGAAAAGCTTTTTTTTTTGTCCATTAAAATAACATCAAATTGATCAGAAATACAGTGTAGACATTGTTAATGACTATTGTAGCTGGAAACAGCAGATTTTTTTATGGAATATCTACATAGGTGTACAAAGGCCCATTATCAGGAACTATCACTCATGTGTTCCAATGGCACGTTGTGTTAGCTAATCCAAGTTTATAATTTTAAAAGGCTAATTGATCATTAGAAAACCCTTTTGAAATTGTGTTAGCACAGCTGAAAACTGTTGTCCTGATTAAAGAATAGAACTGGCCTTCGTTAGACTGGTTGAGTATCTGGAGCGTCAGCATCAGCAAACTAGTCAGTCTATTCTTGTTCTGAGAAATGAAGGCTATTCCATTTGTGAAATTACTGAGAAACTGAAGATCTCATACAACGCTGTATACTACACACTTCACAGAACAACTGTCTCTAACCATAATAGAAAGAGGAGTGGGAAGCCCCGGTGCACAACTGAGCAAGAGGAGAAGTACATTAGAGTGTCTAGTTTGAGAAACAGACGCCTCACACGTCCTCAACTGGCAGCTTCATTAAATGGTACTCGCAAAACACAAGTCTCAACATCAACAGTGAAGAGGCGACTCCGGGATGTTGACCTTTTAGGCAAAGTTGCAAAGAAAAAGCCATATCTCAGACTGGCCAAAAAAGAAAAGATAAATATGTGCAAAAGAACACAGACACTGGACAGAGGAACTCTGCCTAGAAAGCCAGCATCCCCGGAGTCACCTGATCTCATTTCACCTCTTGTTGAATGAAGCATTTATTTTGATGTTCAGCGGAGCAATTTTCAAATCGAGGAAGAGAGAATATTAACGTTGGTTGCTCCACAAGCTCTTTCCGCGATTGGCGAAAGCATCATATTTGAAGTAAGTTTTAAGGTTTGGCATCGGGTTTAGTTTTCCTGAACAACTTTTAGGAAAGTTGAGTCGCTGTGTAAGTTAACTTTAGACCTTTGGCTCCATTAACAGACAGTTAATCAGATAAGAGAGATCGGTTCCCTATTTAGCCTAACATTATGTTTACATCTGTGCTAGTAATACACGCATATACAGTGCAGTGTCGTAAGTTACAGTATACGAAAGTTTAGCGAATGTGGGGTAAATAGTAGGCTACAGCTGTCAGCGTTCAACAAGTTAACATTCAGCAATTTTAAATCCATTAACTCAGTTAGATTTTCGTACTTGAACTCAAAACGAACAATTGCTATTATCAAGCTGTTAACGTTACTCAAAAGATCACCATAATTTGCAGATAGCCTGTTTGCTATCGTAAAGATGTAAGAAATGATAGCTAGCTAAGTTACTTACTGCAGTGGGGCTAGCCATGATCTGACTGGTAACTTAGGCCGGTAGTTGATTTTAAGGTGCATTTATGATAATGGGGATTTGTAATTAAGATTGAGATTGTACTAAAATGTGGGTAATTGGATGCTTAGATGTAGCCATAGTTTTATTTTTGCATAGGGTCAATTAAATATGAAAAGAAAATATCAGACTTATTTTTAAAGAAGCACAAACAGGCAGATCAGATGCAAACAGACCCCAGCCCTTGCATCACCCCAGAGCAGCTCCCTACCTGAGGCTAGTCAGAGTCAGTGTGGTCAGACTTCACAAGGACCCAGTCTACCAACACCAGGTCAGAGCATCTACCGGGCAGTCAGTCACATGCCCAGTTCAGAATTCAAGTTTAGCTTCAGCTTGCAATAGATGATTTTGTCAGATTAAGCCTCACTTTAAAATGTTGGTTGTTGATTCATGTGTGTTCTTGTTTTGATGGCTGTGGCATTTTTATTGTGATTATACACTAATGGTTATTGTGTTATTTTAATGTAATAGGGGTATCAAGGGATGACACAGAGACCTCTGGCTCTGAGCAGGACAGTGAGCCAGAGCTGCCAGGAGGTGTCATCGAGCCCCTCCCAACTGCATCAAACACCAGATATGCTGTTCCAGAAGGACCCAATGGTAGGCCAGGCCTATACTTTAAACTACACCCAATGGTAGGCCAGGCCTATACTTTAAACTACACATTTTAGTTAGCAGCTGTTAGTAATCTAATCTTGTGGATCCCTTAATTATGCATTTCCATATAGATATGCCACATTCTTTAACGTGTATTTCAGACATTTCAAGATCCAGAGAAGAGGGTCCTGTACAGTCATGTTTGAAAACATTTCCCAGAACTCAGCATGGTACTAGGAAAAGGGCTTTCAACAGCTCCTGGTATAAGGACAATTCAAGTCAAGATTCGACTTATTGTTTCACCTGTAGGGATTTTTCACTGCCCAATAGAACTGAATCTGCCTTCACATCAAAGTCAGGTTTTTGTAACTGGAAAAATGTGCCGTTTAAAGATTCTGGGTTTAAGCTTCATTCGAAGGCAGAGAATCATATCAAGGCTGTGTATGCTTGGAATCAGCATAAAAGGGCTATTGACAGCAGTTCATCAATGTTAGATGTAATAATTGAGGACCAGGAAAAGAAAGTGGAGGAAAACTGTACTTTCGTTAAAACATGCTCCTATTGACTGCCACTGAAAATATAGGGCAGATAGGTCATTGAGAGTCTGACTCTCACAAGGGTAATTTTTGGTCAATTTAAGAAGAAATAGCAAAGCATGACCCTCTCATAGAGAAAAGGATGAATGCATGTGGAAATGCTAAGTACACAAGCCACCAAATCCAGAACAAAGTTCTCGAGGGCTTAGCTGAGATGGTACAAAGTGAAATAACAGGTGAAGTAAAAGAAAGTGAAGTTTTTAGTGTAATTGAAGATTAAACCAAAGATTTAAAGAAAAAATAACAAATGTCTTTAGTTGTAAGGTACTATTACAATGGGGCCAAAAAACTTTTTAAAATTCAGACAGCTGAAAGCTTAGATGCAGCAGGTCTCACAAAAGTTATATGGTCTGGACTACAGAAAAACATGGTCTGGACTACAGAAATAATCTTGTGGGGCAAGGCTATAATGGTGCATTCGTCATGAGCGGAAAGCATTCTGGTGTGTCTGCACGGATTAAAAACAGTGCAAGATTTGCATTTTATGTGCACTGTAATGCACATTGTTTGAATTTGGTTCTTGTCGATGCTGTAAAATCAGTGCCTAAGACAGTAAACTTGTTTGCTCTCCTGCAGAAGCTTTATAACTTTGTATCTGGCTCATACATTCATCTGAAGTGGCTTGCAGTTCAGAAGGCGCCGTATCCACAGCAGCAGCCCATGGAACTACAGATACTTACGGATGTAAGGTGGGCATGCAGGCATGTCGTAATCTGAGGGACAGGCTTTCAGCAGTTCTGAGAGTGCTACAGGATATCACACTTGAAAATAGTGGTGATAGATCAGTGGAGGCAAGCGGCCTTCTTTCTTAGATAGATATACATTTCATAGGGATTTTGGTTACCTTTTTGTAAAGTGTTTGGTGATGCCAAATGTCTTTCTGACATGCTCCAATCAAGCTCTCTTGACCTAGCAAGGGATGTGGATCTAGTAGGTCCCCTTACAAACACATTACAGGACTACAGAAATTAGGTTTACTTTGGAGATCTATGGAAATATGTTGAATACATCGCAGAGCACTGCAAAATAAGTGTGCAAACAGTGTGTAAAAGACAGCCTAAAACAAGCTTAAGATTTCACGACTCGACAATGAGCACTGTAGGACAGAAAAATAGTGACCAAAGTGATCGTGAGAGCTTCCAAAGAGCTATCTTTTATCAGGTGCTTGACAGTCTCAGCTGAGCTGCAGAGGTGTTTTTCAAAGAAGAATTGCGAGATAATGCAAGGGGTCCAGTCTCTCAACCCAAAGACTACAACAGACCTTTGAGTCAGATTTAGAGGACCTCAAACATGAGGCTCATCAAACCAAGCGGCTTCTTGATAGGAGAGAGAAAGGTGGAAGGGACAGACTGTCTACTCTCCTTGACTTTGTTGTGTTTCTAGAACCTTATAAAGAGGTCTTCCATGAGCTATTTCAACTTTGTAAGATTTCTGTTGTTACACCGGTTAGCAGCGCCTCTTGTGAGAGAAGCTTCTCAGCTTTAAAACGGATTAAAACGCACCTTAGGACAACAATGGTTGATGACAGGTTAAGTCACCTCGGAATTCTCAGTGTTGAGTCAAGAAGGGCACACTCCCTCAACATGGATGAGTTTGTGAAATATTTTGCCAGTTTAGGTAGAGACACTGACTATTCATAGTATGTTAAAGAATTCTAGTGAAGTAACCCTTTTGGACCACACTATCTGTCACATTGAAGAACTCCGGGTTAAGTGAATTATCACTTCTACCTCTAATCAGCAATCATAGGATTCATTCATGCTCCTTAGATGCCAGGTTAGGGTTACACACTCATTTTCTGTCATGGTCTATGGACCCCCTGAAGTAGCTTTAGTCGCCCCCTGGCCACCCCATGTATAAAACTCTAGTTCCGCCAGTGCTGACATTCCATCATCCTCAATAATCCTTGAGTGTGAGTGCCATTCCTGGAGGAAACAGACGGACTATTTGGGTTGAATCCTCATTGGAAAAAGGTGATGGTGATCAATCATGTTGTGGTACCCTTTGCCTGCAGTCAAATGACCAAATCCCCCATTAGTGGCCTCATTGGTGGAATGTTATTGATCATTTTTATAATTCATTATTACAAAAAACCTGCAGAAAATCTGGTGTTTCTATTTCAAAAGGTTTTGTTCTATTTCAGTGTTCTGTGATGTATTGGGTAACAATTTACTTGACACCATGGTCATAATATGTCATAACAGTTGACATAACCTGTCAATATGGTCATAACACTGTCATGACCCATATATTTACACCTGTTGTGATATATATATTGCCTTATTTTATGGCTGGTCATGACACCTACATAAGAGTATCAAAACCCACATTTATTATTTTTCCCTGACAAGAAGTTTCCTTTCGTTTGAAAGTTTGTTTCTTAAACCCTTTGTTGTCGTAATTCATGCTTTACAGTCATGTTTTTTTCTCATCGTATTTTAAATAACTTGCAGAAAATACACTTTATAACACTGTTATGAAGCATTATGACCATCCTGTGTCACTTTACTTGGACTAAGAACATTTCTTAGGTGGCAGGTAGCCTAGTGATTAGAGCGTTGGGCCTGTAACCGAACAGTTGCTGGATCGAATCCCTGAGCTGACAAGGTAAAAACCTGTAATTCTGTCACTGAACAAGGCAGTTAACCCACTGTTCCCCGGTAGGCCATCAACTCTTAAAATCAAAGAACAGGAGGGGACTTAGCTGGAAATACAAATAGCAGATACATTCTGTTACAGCTGCGCCATCGTAGGTTTGAACATGTTTCTCCGTGAAGTTAAACACATAATTCACATCTCGCCCACTTGACACATCAAAGTAGCCCAAGAAACATTCCTGAATAACGCCCTGATCATCCACATACCTGACGATAACTGACAACTGCAAGCAGACTGGTGGCTCCATAGCTCCCAGAACAGGGGGGCAATTTTTCCTTATCTGTTTATCTAATCAGGAAAACTCTGGACCCTTTAAGGTATGACAGTGATTAATTACTTGTAAAAAGGTTTTATAAGGGCTATGATGGGACCAGTTTTTCCTAATCAGGTCACATGGTTTAAAAAACGGAAAAAAACTCCTGGCCCTGGGGGGGATGAAAACCCTGTCAAACTGCAGCTACTTGTTCATATTAATTATATTTAGTGTGACGCCCTGACCTTAGTTATCTCTGTTTTCTTTATTATTTTGGATAGGTCATGGTGTGACGAGGGTGGGTATACTTGTTTTGTATTGTCTAGGGTTTTATATGTCTAGGGGTTGTGTAGGTCTAGGTATTATAAAGAATTTCAGTCTTTCAAAATATCATCATCCATTTGGAGCAAAAGAATGTAATGAAAAGTTTTCCTATCCATTACTCACACACACATGGGAAAATCATTCCCATATCCACCACCATATTTTACTGTAGATATGTTGTACTTTTCTCCATATGCTTCTGTTTTTCAATGCCTAACCAACCACTGGTGTGCATGGCCAAAGAGCTTTATTTTCATGTCATCTGAGCGGGCAATAGAATAGTGATTAAGAATGTTGGGCCAGTAACCGAAAGGTTGCTGGTTTGAATCCCCGAGCCGACTATCCTAAAAATCAGTCTGTGCCCAAGGTACTTAAACACAAATTGCTCTGGATAACAGTGTCTGGTAAATTGCTAAAATGTCAAATCTGACCATAGTACCGGTTCAAAGTGTCAATGCTGTTTATCAAACTCCAGGTGGTGCTATGGTCAGATGACATGAAAATAGAGCTCTTTGGCCATGCACACTAGTGGTGGTTTTGGCATCAAGAAATGGAAGCATATGCAGAAAAGTATGGTCAAATATGGTTGTGTATCTTTGATGTTATTTGGCAATTTTGCTTCCATTGGTCCTGTGGCCCTTGTTATGCTAAGGGAACAGTATCATGAACATTACCAAGTACCAGGACATTTTAGCCAATCACATTCTTGCCTCTGCCAGAAGGCAGACAACTGGCCACAAGTGGATCTTCCAGCAAGACAATAACCCCAAGCACACATCAAAGTCCACAAAGACTTGTTAATTGACCACACTGCCCTTTCTCACCTTTACAAAAGGAACATGCTGTTCATTGAATAGCGTTCATTGACTACAGCTCAGTGTTCAACACTATAGTTCCCACAAAGCTCATCACTAAGCTAAGGACAGCTCCCTCTGCAACTGGATCCTGGACTTCTTGACAGGCTGCCCCCGGGTGGTAAAGGTAGGCAACAACACATCTGCCACGCTGATCCTCAACACGGGAGCTCCTCAGGGGTGTGTGTGCGTGCTTAGTCCCCTCCTATACTCCCTGTTCACCCAAGACTGCGTGGCCAAGCACAACACCAACACCATCATGAAGATTGCTGACGACACAACGGTGGTAGGCCTGATCATTGACAAAGATGAGACAGCCTATAGGGAGGAGGTTTACACTTCTTGTATTCGGTGCATGTGACAAATACAATTTGATTTGATTTGAAAATCAACATTTTCCAATGGCCATCTCAGTCTCTGGACTGGAACCCCATTGAAAACCTGTGATTTGAAAGATTCTGTATGGAGGAATGGTCTAAGATCCCTCACAATGTGTTCCCAATCTCATTAAACATTTTAGAAAAAGGCTCAGTAGCGTTATACTCACAGGTTGAGGTAATGAAAGCTATTAGAGAAACAGGGATGCAAATTATTTCCTCTTTTCTCCTTCACTCACCTGTCCATCTCCTCATTTTAATTTCATGCTGTCATTGTCACTTGTCCACTCAAACTTAACATTCTTGTCATCTATTGCCCACCAGGTGCCCTTAGAGAGTTCCTCAGTGAGCTTGACAACTTGATAAACTAATTTCCTGACGATGGCTCACCGCTCTTCATATTGGGCGACTTCAAACTCTCGATGTCTGCCTTTGATCAATTTCTTTCTAACTCTTTCTTTTCCCTCCTTGACTCTTTTGATCTCACCCTTTCCCAGTCCCCTCCCACTCACAAGGCAGGCAATACGCTTGACCTCATCTTTACTAGAGGCTGTTCGCCTACTAATCTCACGGCAATCCCCCTTTAGGTCTCTGATCACTATTTTTTTTCCTTTTCTGTCTCCCTCTCCTCCATCCCTAGCCACTCAGCACATACGCAGATAGTCATGCGCTAGTGATGTGCGGGTTGACTCATAACCCACAGTCCCCACGGTTATACCCACGGCCGGACGGGTTTAGGGTCATTAAATATTGTGTGGTTGAAGCGCGAGTGGGTGGTGGACGGGTTGAATAAAAAGAAACAATACCTTAAAAAACATAAATGTATAATTATTGTGCAATTTACAGTACATAGGCTACATTGAGGATTTTCTTTCATTATTGTAAGATATCTGGTATTAGACCATAAACTTAAGCTTTAGGGCTAAATTGTATGTGCCAAATAGCCTACACAGCCAATCGTCAAATAATGCTTTTGGGAACCGGCAGAAAAAGTTAACGTCAATCAACGGAGGCAAATAGGACATTGTCGAAGTTTAATTCTATAAGACAAAAGCTGCGAAAGGAGCGTTGAAAATGAAAGAGAACGAGGACCAGATAAGTAATATTTGGAAAAGATTTGGTGAAATGGTAAAAGAGAATGACAGCAGTGCCAGCTATGTTATGTGTGATGATTGTGAGGCGCTATAAACATTTGACAGTCACAAGACGGGACTTTAAATAGGCCTATGGTATGTCAAGGGAACGGTAGCTTACAGTTTAGATGGGTTAAAATGACTTTTAGTCTATTTTTGGTATTTATTAGGATCTCCGTTAGCCGCTGAAAAAGCATCAGCTATTCTTCCTAGGGTCCACATGAAACATGACATCTTCCATAGAACTGAACATTATCAGTCAAGGACTTAAATACATACATTTAAAATGTCATACATAGCCTACATATCAGTAGATACACACAATATCCAAGTCTAATACATAGTGTAGTTCAAATTACAATACAATATAAAATGACTGTGTCTCTTCACAGTCCACTTTGTGTAGTAAGGTGTTCTTTTATCCGTTTTTTTAAAGATGTTTTATTGCTAGCTTGGGTTACCTGGGGTGGCAGAGCAACGCCCTATCATTGACAGACCTCTTCCCATTTTAGCAACCATTGAGTCTATATGTTTTGACCATGACAGCTTGCTGTCTAGGTTATACCTGGTAGTTTAGTCTCCTCAACATGCTCAATAGCCTCATTATTCAATCGTAGATCTAAATGAGGTTTAGCGTTGAATGAGTGATTTGTACACCAAATTATTATTTTAGTTTTTGAGATATTTAGCACCAACCCTTTACTAGTTACACATTCTAAAACAGACTGGAGCTCTATGTTAAGTGTCTCAGTTATTTATTTTACTGTCTCTGTCCCACCCTGATCTGTTTCACCTGTCTTTGTGCTTGTTTCCAGCCCCCTCCCAGGTGTCGCCAATAATCCCCATCATCCCCAGTGTATTTTACCTGTGTTCTCTGTTTGTCTGTTGCCAGTTCTGTTGCCAGTTCATTTTGTTTCGTGAAACCTACCAGTGTTTTCCCCCTAGCTCCTATTAGTCTGTTCTAGTTCCTGTTTTCTATTTTTTCCAGATTTGGACCTTTCTGACTGGCCTAACCCTGAGCCTGCCTGCTGTTCTGTACCTTGCCACACGACATTTGGTTATTGACCCCTGTCTGCTCTGACCCTGAGACTGCCTGCCGTTCTGGCTCTTTTGAACCCTATCTGGATTACTGACCTCTGCCTTCCCCATGACCTATCGTTTTCCCTGCCCCTGTTTTAGTAATACACTTTTTTAAAACTTCGACACTGTCTGCATCTGGGTCTTACCTGAAATGTCTTAGTTGCAGCCAGTGTGTATATTGTTGAGTTGTCAGCGTACATACAAACACAGGCTTTATTCACAGTCAGAGGAAGGTCATTTGTAAAAACAGAAAACAATAATGGCCCTAGGCAGCTGCCCTGCAGTACACCACACTCAACTGAATTTGCATGAGAGAGGCTTCCATTAACGACTAACGCTGTATTCTATTAGATAGGTAACTCTCAATCCATAATAAGGCAGAGGATGCAAATCCATAACACCTAAGTTTTACAGCAACAGGTTATGTTCAATGGTTTATTATGCATGAATTGTGCAAAGAACCAGAGTGCAAAGAGTGAAAAGAACCTTGGCATGACCCTGGACAACACTCTGTCATTCTCTGCAAACATCAAATCAGTGACTCCCTCCTACAGGTTCAGCTGGACAACATCTGTAGAGTACGGCCCTATCTCACACAGGAAGCAGCACAGATCCTAATACAGGCACTTGTCATCTCCCGTCTGGACTCCTGCAACTCACTGTTGGCTGGGCTCACCACTTCTGCCATCAAACACCTGCAACTTATCCAGAACGCCGCAGTCTGCCTGGGGTTCAACCTTCCCTAATTCACCCACGTCATCCCACTCCTCTGCATACTCCACTGGCTTCCAGTCAAAGCTCGCATCCAGTACAAGACCATGGTACTTGCCTACGGAACAGCAAGAGGAACTTCCCCTCCCTACCTTCAGGCTCTGCTCAAACCCTACACCCCAACCTGAGTACTGTTCTGCCACCTCTGGTCTCTTGGCCCCTCTCACCCCTACGGGAAGGCAGCTCCCACACAGCCCAGTTCAAGCTCTTCTCTGTCCTGGCACCCCAATGGTGGAACCGGCTAGGACAGCAGAGTCCCTGCCTATCTTCCAAAAACATCTGAAACCCTACTATATTCATTAAGATGAATGCACTAACTGTTATTATTTATTTTTTTAAATTGTAACCATTTTGAAAAGAAGGTCGACGACATCCGATCCTCGTTTGCTAAGTCAAACGACACCGCTGGTTCTGCTCACACTGCCCTACCCTGTGCTCTGACCTCTTTCTCCCCTCTCTCTCCAGATGAAATCTCGCGTCTTGTGACGGCCGGCCGCCCAACAACCTGCCCGCTTGACCCTATTCCCTCCTCTCTTCTCCAGACCATTTCCGGAGACCTTCTCCCTTACCTCACCTCGCTCATCAACTCATCCCTGACCGCTGGCTACGTCCCTTCTGTCTTCAAGAGAGCGAGAGTTGCACCCCTTCTGAAAAAACCTACACTCGATCCCTCCGATGTCAACAACTACAGACCAGTATCCCTTCTTTCTTTTCTCTCCAAAACTCTTGAACGTGTCGTCCTTGGCCAGCTCTCCCGCTATCTCTCTCAGAATGACCTTCTTGATCCAAATCAGTCAGGTTTCAAGACTAGTCATTCAACTGAGACTGCTCTTCTCTGTATCACGGAGGCCCTCCGCACTGCTAAAGCTAACTCTCTCTCCTCTGCTCTCATCCTTCTAGACCTATCGGCTGCCTTCGATACTGTGAACCATCAGATCCTCCTCTCCACCCTCTCCGAGTTGGGCATCTCCGGCGCGGCCCACGCTTGGATTGCGTCCTACCTGACAGGTCGCTCCTACCAGGTGGCGTGGCGAGAATCTGTCTCCTCACCACGCGCTCCGACCACTGGCGTCCCCCAGGGCTCTGTTCTAGGCCCTCTCCTATTCTCGCTATACACCAAGTCACTTGGCTCTGTCATAACCTCACATGGTCTCTCCTATCATTGCTATGCAGACGACACACAATTAATCTTCTCCTCTCCCCTTCTGATGACCAGGTGGCGAATCGCATCTCTGCATGTCTGGCAGACATATCAGTGTGGATGACGGATCACCACCTCAAGCTGAACCTCGGCAAGACGGAGCTGCTCTTCCTCCCGGGAAGGACTGCCCATTCCATGATCTCGCCATCACGGTTGACAACTCCATTGTGTCCTCCTCCCAGAGCGCTAAGAACCTTGGCGTGATCCTGGACAACACCCTGTCGTTCTCAACTAACATCAAGGCGGTGGCCCGTTCTTGTAGGTTCATGCTCTACAACATCCGCAGAGTACGACCCTGCCTCACACAGGAAGCAGCGCAGGTCCTAATCCAGGCACTTGTCATCTCCCGTCTGGATTACTGCAACTCACTGTTGGCTGGGCTCCCTGCCTGTGCCATTAAACCCCTACAACTCATCCAGAACGCCGCAGCCCGTCTGGTGTTCAACCTTCCCAAGTTCTCTCACGTCACCCCGCTCCTCCGCTCTCTCCACTGGCTTCCAGTTGAAGCTCGCATCCGCTACAAGACCATGGTGCTTGCCTACGGAGCTGTGAGGGGAACGGCACCTCAGTACCTCCAGGCTCTGATCAGGCCCTACACCCAAACAAGGGCACTGCGTTCATCCACCTCTGGCCTGCTCGCCTCCCTACCACTGAGGAAGTACAGTTCCTGCGCAGCTCAGTCAAAACTGTTCGCTGCTCTGGCCCCCCAATGGTGGAACAAACTCCCTCACGACGCCAGGACAGCGGAGTCAATCACCACCTTCCGGAGACACCTGAAACCCCACCTCTTTCAGGAATACCTAGGATAGGATAAAGTAATCCTTCTCACCCCCCTTAAAAGATTTAGATGCACTATTGTAAAGTGGCTGTTCCACTGGATGTCTTAAGGTGAACGCACCAATTTGTAAGTCGCTCTGGATAAGAGCGTCTGCTAAATGACTTAAATGTAATGTAAATGTAATAATAATTTTGGACTTGACTGTATATGATGAGAGGGAAAACTAAACTCCTATTAAGAGAACTTAATAACGGGACGCTTCTGACCAGACTTATGCGCATTTAAACGTAACTTTTTATGCACTTTTCTCTCTACTCATTTTCTGACCTTAAACTTAGGCATGAGGTAACCCATGTTTCAGCCAGCTTTTCTTTCAGGGTGGCGATACATAAATGGAGGTGTGGCAGAGGTGAGTCAACAAATATTCCGTGTTCTGACCTTGGATTAATTACCTAATAATTACAACACCTTTACGCGTGATGAGTTAGTTTACCTTTCTTTCCTCTGTCACGTTCATGTGGTTGTTCCTGAGGATCTCTATCAATAGTGAATCATATTAGGCTAACGTATTATAAGTTGTGTAATCATTTGAATCATTATGGAACGTAAAACCAAACGGAGCAGTTTAAACCTGGAGCCAGACACACTGTTCACAACGACTGGACAGTTGTCATCACAGTTCCTTGATTAATGAGGATTATTATGCAATTGGACACTTTTCTCATATTCCAATAAATCATGGATTGAACAATTGAATATGGTAACTTTCAGGATGAATCGAACCACTGTATTTTTTTATTGACCAATATATTTTGTGCGTAAAAGGCTCTCCAAACTTGTTTTTTTATTATCCATAAATACTTTCTAACCCGAAATACAATAATATACAAGATCAGAGTATTTTTTTATTTACCAACTGGTGCTGAAAATGAGATTAATATGTACAATTGAAGTCGGAAGTTTACATACACTTAGGTTGGAGTCATTAAAACTTGTTTTTCAACCACTCCACAAATTTCTTGTTAACAAACTATAGTTTTGGAAAGTCGGTTAGGACATCTACTTTGTGCATGACACAAGTCATTTTTCCAACAATTGTTTACAGACAGATTATTTCACTTACAATTCACCGTATCACAATTCCAGTGAGTCAGAAGTTCACATACACTAAGTAGACTGTGCCTTTAAACAGCTTGAAAATTCCAGAAAATTATGTCATGATGTCAGAAGTTTCTGATAGGCTAATTGACACCATTTTGAGTCAATTGGAGGTGTACCTGTGGATGTATTTCAAGGTCTACTGAGAAGCTCAGTGCCTACTTGCTTGACATAATGGGAAAATCAAAAGAAATCAGCCAAGACCTCAGAATGAAAATGTCTGGTTCATTCTTGGGAGAAATTTCCAAATGCCTGAAGGTACCACATTCATCTGTACAAACAACGGTACGCAACTATTAACACCATGCGACCACGCTGCCATCATACCGCTCAGGAAGAAGACACGTTCTGTCTCCTAGAGAAGAACGTATTTTTGTGGGAAAAGTGCAAATCAATCCCAGAACAACAGCAAAGGACCCTGTGAAGATGCTGGCGGAAACAGGTACAAAAGTATCTATATCCACAGTAAAATGAGTCCTATATCGACACAACCTTAAAGGCCGCTCAGCAAGGAAGGTGCCACTGCTCCAAAACCGGCATAAAAAGCCAGACTATGGTTTGCACGTGGGGACAAAGACCATACTTTTTGGAGAAATGTTCTCTGGTCTGATGAATAAAAAATAGAACTGTTTGGCCATAATGACCATCGTTATGTTTGGAGGAAAAAGGGGGAGGCTTGCAAGCCGAAGGTCACCATCCCAAACGTGAAGCACGGGGGTGGCAGCATCATGTTGTAGGGATGCTTTGCTGCAGGAGAGACTGGTGCACTTCACAAAATAGATGGCATCATGAGGTAGGAACATTATGTGGATATATTGAAGCAACACCTCAAGACATCAGTCAGGAAGTTAAAGCTTGGTTGCAAATGGGTCTTCCAAATTGACAATGACCCCAAGCATACTTCCAAAGTTGTGGCAAAATGGCTTAAGGACAACAAAGTCAAGGTATTGAAGTGGCCATCACAAAGCCCTGACCTCAATCCCATAGAAAATTTGTGGGCAAAACTGAAAAGCATGTGCGACCAAGAAGGCCTACAAACCTGACTCAGTTATATCAGCTCTTTCAGGAAGAATGGTCCAAGATTCACCCAACTTATTGTGGGAAGCTTGTGGAAGGCTGGCAGAAACATTTGACCCAAGTTAAACAATGTAAAGGCATTGCTACCAAATACTAATTGAGTGTATGTAAACGTCTGACCCACTGGAAATATGATGAAAGAAAGAAAAGCTGAAATAAATCATTCTCTCTACTATTATTCTGACATTCCACATTCTTAAAATAAAGTGCTGTTCCTAACTGACCTAAGACAGGGAATGTTTACTCTGATTAAATGTAAAGAATTGTGAAAAACTGAGTTTAAATGTATTTGGCTAAGGTGTATGTAAACTCCGACATCAACTGTATGTGCTTACATGGCTTTCTTTAATTGATCCCTAATATTCTGAAATCTGAGTCTGTCGACTAAATTCAAATGAAAGGTACATCAAATTTCATATAAATGTACTGAAAACCCTATTGAATGAAAACTCAACAAGATAGTATGTTGACCAGCAAGTGGGAGGGTTTTCAACGTTTGAATTACATTTATATAGAGTGTGAGCAAGAGAACCATGCCTGCAAAGCCAGTTATGCACCTGAATAAGGTAAATCTGAATACCAAATACTGAGAAGTGCGCAGGAAAGGCGTGATTATGAAAGAAGTACATTTCCTAAGGCTGAATCGGGTTTACTATACATATGATAGATAGGAGTCCGAGTTTTTGTCTGTTGACTCATCCTAACAATGGATTAAAGCTGAACAAATACTAAATTAATCTCTGCCTTTTTTGTTGAGTGCTACAATTCCTGTCTACCTCGGATTAGTCCTTTTGGAAGCTTTTCTTGGTAATCTCTTTTCTGGGACTTGTCATTGTTGACGAGGACCCCTCCTACTTTTCTTTGTTTACTGTAGTGCAGAGGCCTACCTGAACTCACATCCCTCCCCTCTCTCAACAAATGTCTGGTTCGTCAACATCTCTGTTTCAGAGCATGCCTTCATTTCGATTTGGGATGTTGTTCTTTGTTGAGGTGTCATAGTACGTATCCAGCTGTGGCAAAAAGCTGATATCACCTCAGTCAGGGAAGAGCATGAGGTGGATATGGAAGATTATAATGTTTTGAAAGGGGAAAGGTTTAATGAAGATTCACCTGTAACATCCATTGTCAAATAATGGAGTTTAAGTCCTGCTGAGAAAGAAAAAGCGCCACAATGGCTTTATCCATTCCTCACACTAAAATGTGCAGTTATAAGCTGAACAGCTAGGCTGAATACAATTTGAACAACTGGCTGTGGTTGCTCAGCAACACATGGTTTCTCTTGTCAAAGATAGGGGTGGCGCCTGCGTTGTCTCTATATGTCTCTATACCAAGAAACTGTGGATGATCTGAGTTAATGATTAATCCTGACTTTGTGCTGTATATACACACACCTGCTACATCTGTATATACACACACCTGATACATGTAATGTTTGCAGTCTACCGATCTGTGCTGTGCTGGTTGTTCGAACAACCCATATTGAGTGGTTTGCGTGGGTTGCGTGCAAAATGAGGCATCGGTCAGCTTGCATTTTCCCTCATCTGCCCTTGCAACATTTGCTTTCATTTCTAAATAATACGTATTTTATTGATGCCATTAAAAGCAACATGATATCATAGGAAAACGTAATCCTGTGACGTTTTTGAAAAAAGAAAAGATCACAAGATACGATGCCTATGTCAAAACATTGCAGTCCAGAGAAAAAGATGAGCGTCAACCAAAATGGTTCTTACGTCAATACACAGCATTCATTGGGAAAAGTGAACATCAACCAACTGAAGCTTTCATCAATACATAACAGTCAATGGGAAAAGATTATCGTCAACCAATTGATAGTTAAGTCAACATATTGTGGCCAATGGGAAAAGGTAAGTGCCAACCAATTGACACTTATGTGAATACATTGCAGTCAATGGCGAAAGAGGAGCGTCAACCAATTGATGCTTATGTCAATACTTTGCATTCAAGTTTTTTACAAGTGAATTCCAAATATCTCTAACGGTCGCCCCCAGCGTGAGCTTTTTTATGCATGTGATGTCAGAATGCACTCTCTGTTGCAAAATGTGAATGATACGCCACAGGACAGTTAACCCACCCTGCCCTCGCTTTTACTGTGCCTGGCAAACTTCTCTCTTTGACGAGAGCACTTCGCAAGTGTTTCCCCAGATCAAGGATGCAGACATTTGCACAGTCTTGCACACATTGTTTTCCCTCTGGAACATTTTCTGGCTGGTACTTGCATTGCCTTTATTGTTGTTTCCCTTACTAATATTAACTTTGGATATGTGTACGTTCCTATCAAAATAAGGCCCTTATTTCCTGTATGTCATGTTGTCGTAACAACTCTAGCATATCATACAGTATGTATGGAGCACAATTTATTTACCGTGTTATTCACACTTTCAAGTACAGGTGGCAATTCATGCATTCCGATGCTTGCAAAGATTGTAATGGACACGTATGATGTGTGTAAAATACCTTTTTGAATGTTGTACTGATTTTTTATTTATTTGACCATTATTTAACTAGGCAAGTCAGTTAAGAACAAATTCTTATTTTCAATGACGGCCAAGGAACAGTGGGTTACCTGCCTGTTCAGGGGCAGAACAACAGATTTGTACCTTGTCGTCTCAGGGGTTTGAACTTGCAACCTTCCGGTTACTAGTCCAACGCTTTCGGTTACTAGTCCACTAGGCTACCCTGCCTATGAAGAGCTAAAGCTAAGCTATTTGCCAGCTAAACACAGCGGGAAAAAATAAACTCTACTCTCACTGTCAACTGTGTTCATTTTGTGTAAATATTTGTATGAACATAACAAGATTCAACAACTGAGACATAAACTGAACAAGTTCCACAGACATGTGACTAACAGAAATTGAATAATGTGTCCCTGAACAAAGGGGGGGTCAAAATCAAAAGTAACAGTCAGCATCTGGTGTGGCCACCAGCTGCATGAAGTACTGCAGTGCATCTCCTCCTCATGGACTGAACCAGATTTGCCAGTTCTTACTGTGAGATGTTACCCCACTCTTCCACCAAGGCACTTGCAAGTTCCCAGACATTTCTGGGGGGAATGGCCCTAGCCCTCACCCTCCGATCCAACAGGTCCCAGACATGCTCAATGAGATTGAGATCCGGACTCTTTGCTGGCCATGGCAGAACACTGACATTCATGTCTTGCAGGAAATCACGCACAGAACGAGCAGCATGGCTGGTGGTATTGTCATGCTGGAGGGTCATGTCAGGATGAGCCTGCAGGAAGGGTACCACATGAGGGAGGAGGATGTCATCTCTGTAACGCACAGCATTGAGATTGCCTGCAATGACAACAAGCTCAGTCCAATGATGCTGTGACACACCGCCCCAGACAATGACGGACCCTCCACCTCCGAATGGATCCCGCTCCAGAGTACAGGCCTCGGTGTAACACTCATTCCTTCTACGATAAACGCAAATCCGACCATCACCCCTGGTGAGACAAAACCGCGACTCGACAGTGAAGAGCACTTTTTGCCAGTCCTGTCTGGTCCAGCAACAGGGGGTTTGTGCCCATGTGCAACGTTGTTGCCGGTGATGTCTGGTGAGGACCTGCAAGCCCTCAGTCCAGCCTCTCTCAGCCTATTGCGGACAGTCTGACCACTGATGGAGGGATTGTGCATTCCTGGTGTAACTTGGGCAGTTGTTGTCATCCTGTACCTGTCCTGCAGGTGTGATTTTCGGATGTACCGATCCTGTGCGGGTGTTGTTACACGTGGTCTGCCACTGCAAGGATGATCAGCTGTCCTGTCTCCCTGTAGCGCTGTCTTAGGCATCTCACAGTATGGACATTGCAATTTACTGGCCACATCTGCAGTCCTCATGACTCCTTGCAGCATGCCTAAGGCATGTTCACGCAGATGAGCAGGGACCTTGGACATCTTTCTTTTGGTGTTTTTCAGAGTCAGCAAAAAGGCCTCTTTTAGTGTCCTAAGTTTTCATAACTGTGATCTTAATTGCCTACCGTCTGTAAGCTGTTAGTGTCTTAACGACCGTTCCACAGGTGCATGTTCATTAATTGTTTATGGTTCATTGAACAAGCATGGGGAACAGTGTTTTAATCCTTTACAATGAAGATCTGTGAAGTTATTTGGATTTTTACGAATTATCTTTGAAAGACAGGGTCCTGAAAAAGGGACATTTCTTTTTTTACTGAGTTTATGTGTGGTGCCATGTTTATTGACATTATACAAATCAAATCAAATCAAATCAAATTTTATTTGTCACATACACATGGTTAGCAGATGTTAATGCGAGTGTAGCGAAATGCTTGTGCTTCTAGTTCCGACAATGCAGTGATAACCAACAAGTAATCTAACTAACAATTCCAAAACTACTGTCTTATACACAGTGTAAGGGGATAAGGAATATGTACATAAGGATATATGAATGAGTGATGGTACAGAGCAGCATACAGTAGATGGTATCGAGTACAGTATATACATATGAGATGACAAAGTAAACAAAGTGGCATAGTTAAAGTGGCTAGTGATACATGTATTACATAAGGATGCAGTCGATGATGTAGAGTACAGTATATACGTATGCATATGAGATGAATAATGTAGGGTAAGTAACATTATATAAGGTAGCATTGTTTAAAGTGGCTAGTGATATATTTACATCATTTCCCATCAATTCCCATTATTAAAGTGGCTGGAGTTGGGTCAGTGTCAATGACAGTGTGTTGGCAGCAGCCACTCAATGTTAGTGATTGCTGTTTAACAGTCTGATGGCCTTGAGATAGAAGCTGTTTTTCAGTCTCTCGGTCCCAGCTTTGATGCACCTGTACTGACCTCGCCTTCTGGATGATAGCGGGGTGAACAGGCAGTGGTTTGGGTGGTTGATGTCCTTGATGATCTTTATGGCCTTCCTGTAACATCGGGTGGTGTAGGTGTCCTGGAGGGCAGGTAGTTTGCCCCCGGTGATGCGTTGTGCAGACCTCACTACCCTCTGGAGAGCCTTACGGTTGAGGGCGGAGCAGTTGCCGTACCAGGCGGTGATACAGCCCGCCAGGATGCTCTCGATTGTGCATCTGTAGAAGTTTGTGAGTGCTTTTGGTGACAAGCCAAATTTCTTCAGCCTCCTGAGGTTGAAGAGGCGCTGCTGCGCCTTCTTCACGACGCTGTCAGTGTGAGTGGACCAATTCAGTTTGTCTGTGATGTGTATGCCGAGGAACTTAAAACTTGCTACCCTCTCCACTACTGATCCATCGATGTGGATAGGGGGTGTTCCCTCTGCTGTTTCCTGAAGTCCACAATCATCTCCTTAGTTTTGTTGACGTTGAGTGTGAGGTTATTTTCCTGACACCACACTCCGAGGGCCCTCACCTCCTCCCTGTAGGCCGTCTCGTCGTTGTTGGTAATCAAGCCTACCACTGTTGTGTCGTCCGCAAACTTGATGATTGAGTTGGAGGCGTGCATGGCCACGCAGTCGTGGGTGAACAGGGAGTACAGGAGAGGGCTCAGAACGCACCCTTGTGGGGCCCCGTGTTGAGGATCAGCGGGGAGGAGATGTTGTTGCCTACCCTCACCACCTGTGGGCGGCCCGTCAGGAAGTCCAGTACCCAGTTGCACAGGGCGGGGTCGAGACCCAGGGTCTCGAGTTTGATGACGAGCTTGGAGGGTACTATGGTATTGAATGCCGAGCTGTAGTCGATGAACAGCATTCTCACATAGGTATTCCTCTTGTCCAGGTGGGTTAGGGCAGTGTGCAGTGTGGTTGAGATTGCATCGTCTGTGGACCTATTTGGGCGGTAAGCAAATTGGAGTGGGTCTAGGGTGTCAGGTAGGGTGGAGGTGATATGGTCCTTGACTAGTCTCTCAAAGCACTTCATGATGACGGAAGTGAGTGCTACGGGGCGGTAGTCGTTTAGCTCAGTTACCTTAGCTTTCTTGGGAACAGGAACAATGGTGGCCCTCTTGAAGCATGTGGGAACAGCAGACTGGTATAGGGATTGATTGAATATGTCCGTAAACACACCGGCCAGCTGGTCTGCGCATGCTCTGAGGGCGCGGCTGGGGATGCCGTCTGGGCCTGCAGCCTTGCGAGGGTTAACACGTTTAAATGTCTTACTCACCTCGGCTGCAGTGAAGGAGAGACCGCATGTTTTCGTTGCAGGCCGTGTCAGTGGCAATGTATTGTCCTCAAAGCGGGCAAAAAAGTTATTTAGTCTGCCTGGGAGCAAGACATCCTGGTCCGTGACTGGGCTGGGTTTCTTCTTGTAGTCCGTGATTGACTGTAGACCCTGCCACATGCCTCTTGTGTCTGAGCCATTGAATTGAGATTCCACTTTGTCTCTGTACTGACGCTTAGCTTGTTTAATAGCCTTGCGGAGGGAATAGCTGCATTGTTTATATTCGGACATATTACCAGACACCTTGCCCTGATTAAAAGCAGTGGTTCGCGCTTTCAGTTTCACGCGAATGCTGCCATCAATCCACGGTTTCTGGTTTGGGAATGTTTTTAATGCATTAGTTACGCACACACGTAACACAAAATCATTTTGTGTTACGTGTGTGCGTTAGTTAGGTGTGTTCATGTCCTCCGGGGTGGTGATGGAGTGTGACCTCGTTACAGCCGTGCGTAATTGGCCGACTCCGACCACGGTGAAAGAGGTGCAGCGGTTTTTAGGGTTTACCAATTACTACCGGAGGTTTACCCGGGGTTTTGGTCAGGTGGCTGCTCCCATTACCTCACTGCTGAAGGGAGGACCGGTGCGCTTGCGTTGGTCAGCAGAGGCGGGCAGAGCTTTCAATCGTCTGAAGAAGCTGTTTACCAATGCGCCCGTGTTGGCGCATCCGGACCCCTCTTTAGCGTTCATAGTGGAGGTGGACGCATCCGAGGCTGGGGTCAGAGCCGTGCTGTCCCAGCGCTCGGGGCATTCCACCAAAGCTCCATCCTTGTGCCTTCTTTTCGAGGATGCTCGGTCCGGCGGAGCGAAACTATAATGTGGGGGACTGGGAGTTGTTAGTTGTAGTCAAGGCTCTGAAGGTGTGGAGACATCGGCTTGAGAGGGCTAAGCACCCTTTTCTCATCTAGACTGATCATCGTAATCTCGAATATATCCGGGCAGCGAGGAGACTAAATCCGCGTCAGCCTAGATGGACCATGTTTTTTACCCGGTTACGTTTCACCATTTCGTACCGGCCAGGCTCCCAAAACACCAAAGCCGATGCACTGTCCCACCTCTATGATCCCGAGGAGCGGTCCGTTGAGCCGACTCCCATCATTCCACCTTCATGTCTTGTGGCACCGGTAGTGGGAGGGATCATAATGGGAGGTGGACGCGGAGATAGAGAGGGCATCACGTTAGAGCTAAACTAATGTGATAAACGAATCCGTTGGGCTCATACTCTACCCTCCTCGGGTCATCCTGGCATCGAGAGGACAGTGCGGAGTCTTAGGAGGAGATACTGGTGGCCCACGTTGGCCAAGGACGTGAGGACGCTGAGACTGGCGGGGGAACGGCAGAAGAGGAGCGCTGACCAGCACCGCAGTGAGGCCCCCGTGTTCGCACCGGGGGACCGGGTCTGGCTTTCGACCCGAAACCTGCCCCTCCGCCTGCCCTGCCGGAAGCTGGGGCCGCAGTGTGTGGGGCCATTTAAAGTCCTGAGGAGAATAAACGAGGTGTGTTACAGGTTACAACTTCCTAGATATTATCGTATTAACCCCTCGTTTCATGTGTCTCTCCTCAGGCTGGTGGTGGCTGGTCTCCTTCAGGAAGGTGAGGTGCCTGAGGTCCCTCCGCCCCCTCTGGACATCGAGGGGTCCCCGGTATACACAGTACGTGGCATTCTGGACTCGAGACGCCGGGTGAGGGGCCTGCAGTACCTCGTGGAGGGGGAGGGGTACGGTCCGGAGGAGAGGTGCTGGGTACCGGTGGGGGACATTTTGGGGCTCCGGGCCACCCTCGAGGCCGGTGGCGGTGGGCTGCGGGAGCCGCGCGTCAGGCTCCCCTGCCTGTTCACGCGGTGCTCGGCGGTCGTCGTCACCGGCCTACTTGCCGCCACCGATCCCTTTTTCGTTGTCTGTTTGTTTTGTATTATTAGTTGCACATGTGTCTATTTGTGTGTGCTTGAAGCACTGCCCGAACAGGCAGGGGAGCCAACTTCGGGGGAAGTCGTGACATGTCAATCTTTCCTCAGTTAGCGCTAGAACCAGTGTAGCCTACATTTGCCAGTATGGTTGATTGTGTTATGCTGTCGCTACTTCTGTAAATGTCTGAACATTCAGGAAAGAACATTGTAAGGACTGTGTTCGTGCAAAATGTTTCTGTGAAACAACGGTGGCCATCTCAAATGCTGACTGTTGCATCAATCGAAACTGGACATTCTAAATAAGCATTCTAATCACACCGGTTTGAGTGTATGCTGTAGGGACCACTGTAGAATGATCAACATCTATTCCAAAATGGAATTTATGTCTGTACCCAGTTGGGAGTGTGAATACATTACATTCTAACCAGGTTAGGGTTGAGGTTGGAGTTGGGGCTGAGCAGGTATGTGAACAAGAAGTTAGTTAGGGTTATTTGGTAGGGTTTCGGTTAATGTAGAGATTAAGCTAGGGTTAGGGTTAGGGTTGTGTCGGGATTTGGACATGAAGCCAGCGTTAGGGTTAGGGCCTCAACCATAGAAATAAACCTAACCTTAATCTAATTGTGTTCAACAAAACAAGTCCTACAGACCCTAATTTTATCACACATTGACTACTGCTCAGTTTACTGTATATGATCAAGTTCCACAAAAAAGGACATAGGCAAATTATAGTTGGCTCAGAAAAGATCACCACAGCGGGCACTTAAACGTACACAGATGGCTAATATCAATAACGTGCATGTCATTCTCCTTGGCTCAAAGTAGAGGAGAGATTGACTGCATCACTGCTTTGTCTTTGTGAGAGGTATTGATGTGTTGAAAGCACCAAACTGTATGCTCAACTCAATGCTTAACTAACACACAGCTCAGATACCCATACATACCCCACTAGACATGCCACCAGGGATCTTTTCACAGTCCCCAAGTCCAGAATAGACACTGGGAAATGTACAGCACTATATAGAGTCATGTCTACTTGGAACTCTCATCCACATCAAGTAGCTCAAGCGAGCAGTGTAATCAGATAAAAAATACTGATAAAACAACACCTCACAGCACAGGTTGTGAAGAGACACACACTAACACACACACTGTACACACACACACACACACATTGCAATATTATAATATTGTAGTATTGTACATTTTATATTGTAAATTGGTAGTTGGACCGCAGAGTGAAGGAAAAGCAGCCAAAAAGTGCCCAGCATATGTGGAAACTCCTTAAAAACTGTTGGAAAAGCATTCCTCGTGAAGCTGGTTGAGAGAATGCCAAGAGTGCACAAAACTGTCATCAAGGCAAAGGGTGGCTTTGAATCCTAAAACATAAAATATAATTTGATTTGTTGAACAATGTTTTGGTTACTACATGATATGTGTTATTTCATAGTGTTGATGTCTTCACTATTTTTCGAAAATGTATAAAAACAAAGATAAAAGCCTTGAATGAGTAGGTGTGTCCAAACATTTGACTGGTACTGTAGTTCTTCCACCTATCTATCTTAAGATGAATGCATTAACTATAAGTCGCTCTGGATAAGAGCATCTGCTAAATGACTAAAATGTAAATGTAAGGGTGTCAATTTGGGCCTGAGTGTGATGGAAGGAAAATCTAAACTCCCATTAAGAAATAACGTAGTACTAACGGGACGATTCAGACCAGAGTCATGCGCATGTAAATTGAACTTAATTCCCTTTTTCTGCACTTTCCTCTCTTTCTCGTATTCTGACCTTAAACTTAGGCATAAGGTAATGCATGTTTCAGCCAGCTATTCTTTCAGGGTGGAGATCACATATATGGAGGTGTGGCAGAGGTGTGTCAACAAATATTTCGTATTCTGACCTTGGCTTAATTCCTTAATAATTACAACACCTTTACGCGCAATGGATTAGTTCATCTTTCTTTCCTCTGTCACATTTGTGTGGTTGTTTCTGAGGATCTCTAGCAATAGTTTTAATTATTATGGAATGCAGACCATACGGAGCAGTTTAAACCTGGAGCCTGATGCACTGTTTCCAAACGACTGGACTGTTGTCATCACAGTTCCTTGATTAGTGAGGATTATTATCCAACTGCCAGCAGCATACCACCCTGCATACCACTGCTGGTTTGCTTCTGAAGCTAAGCCGGGTTGGTCCTGGTCAGTCCCTGGATGGGAGACCAGATGCTGCTGGAAGTGGTGTTGGAGGGCCAGTAGGAGGCACTCTTTCCTCTGGTCTAAAAACCATATCCATGCCCCAGGGCAGTGATTGGGGACACTGCCCTATGTAGGGTGCCGTCTTTCGGATGGGATGTTAAACGGGTGTCCTGACTCTCTGCGGTCATTAAAGATCCCATGGCACTTAATCTAAGAGTAGGGGTGTTAACCCCGTTGTCCTGGCTAAATTCCCAATCTGGCCATTAAACCATCACGGTCACCTAATAATCACCAGTTTACAAATGGCTCATTCATCCCCCTCCTCTCCCCTGTAACTATTCCCCAGGTTGTTGCTGCAAATGAGAATGTGTTCTCAGTCAACTAACCTGGTAAAATAACGGATAAATAAATAAACTGTACACTTTTCTCACTTCCAATAATTCATGGATTTAACAATTGAATATGGTACCTTTCAGGATGAATCTAACCACTGTATTTTTTATTGACCAATATATTTTATGCGTAAAGGCCCTCCAAACTTGTTTTTTTCCCCATTATTCATAAATACTTTCCTAACTCTAATACAATAATATACAAGATCAAAGTATTTTTAAATCGACCAATAGGTGCTAAAAAATGGGCAAATACGTGTATACTTACATGGCTTTCTTTAATTGATCCCTAATATTCCGAACAGTTTTCTCAATATATTCTAGTGAGTCTGTCGAGTAAATTCTGATTAAAGGTACACCAAATTTAAAGGGATGGCTTTATATAACTGTACTGAAAACCCTATTGAATGAAAACTCCACAAGATAATCTGTTGGCCAGCAAGTGGGAGGGTTTTCAGTATTTGAATGACCTTTATACAGTATGAGCAAGAGAACCATGCCTGCAAAGCCAGTTATGCACCTGAATAAGGTGTGTAAATACTGAGAAGTGCGCAGTAAAGGTGTGATTATGAAAGAAGTACATTTCCTAAGGCTGAATCAGGTTTACTATACATATGATAGGAGTCCGAGTTTGTGTCTGTTGACTCATCCTAACAATGGATTAAAGCTGAACAAATACTAAATTAATCTATGCCTTTTTTGTTGAGTGCTACAGCTCCTGTCTGCCTCAAATCAGTCCTTTTGGAAGTTTTTCATGATAATCTCTGTTTTTCTTTGTTTACTGTAGTGCAGAGGCATACCTGAACTCACATCCCCTCCTCTCTCAATGAATATCTGGTTTGTCAACATCTCTGTTTCAGAGCATGCTTTCATTTCTATTTTGGATGTTATTCTCTGTTGAGGTCTCATAGTTGGTATCCAGTGGTGGCAAAACGCTGATATCACCTCAGTCAGGGAAGAGCATGAGGTGGATATGGAAGATTATAAGGTTTTGAAAGGGGGAAGGTTTAAAGCATCACAATGGCTTTAACATGAAATGTATCAAATCAAATCAAACGTTATTTGTTACATGCCCAGAATACAACAAGTGTAGACTTTCCAGTGAAATGCTTACTTACAAGCCCTTTAACCAACAGTGCAGTTCAAGAAGAAGAAAAATATTTACCAAGTAGACTAAAATAAAAAGTCATAATGAAAGTAACACAATGAGAAAAACAATAACGAGGCTATATACAGGGGGCACTGGTACCAAGTCAGTGTGCAGGGTTACAGGCTAGTTGAGGTAATCTGTACATGTAGGTGGGGGAGAAGTGACAATGTATAGATAACAAATAAACAGTGAGTAGCAGCAGTGTCCAAAAGGGAGGGGGGGTCAATGTAAATTGTCCAGTGGTGATTTTATGAATTGTTCAGCATACTTATGGCTTGAGGGTAGAAGCTGTTGAGGAGTCTTTTGGTCCTAGACTTGGTACCACTTGGTACCACTTGGTACCACTTGCATTGCGGTAGCAGAGAAAACAGTCTATAACTTCGGTGACGGTAGTCTCTGACAATTCTTCACTCTGAATGGCCCCAGTGATGTACTGTGCCATTCGCACTACCCTCTGTGCGCTTTACAGTCAGATGCCGAGCAGTTGCCATACCAGGTGGTGATGCAACCGGTCAGGATGCTCTCGATGGTGCAGCAGTAGAACCTTTTGAAGATCTGGGGACCCATGCCAAATCTTTGCAGTCTCCTCTTCACGACTGACTTGGTATGTTTTGACCATGATAGTTGGTGATGTGGACACCAAGGAACTTGAAACTCTTGACCCATTCCACTACAGCACCGATCGATGTTAATGGGGCCTGTTCGGCCCGCATTTTCCTGTAGTCCACGATCAGCTCATTAGTCTTGCTCACATTGAGGGAGAGGTTGCTGTCCTGGCACCACACTGCCAGGTCTCTGACCTCCTCCCTATAGGCCGTCTCATCATTGTGGGTGATCAGGCTTACCACTGTTGGGTCCTCAGCAAACTTAATGATGGTGTTGGAGTCGTGTTTGGCCACGCAGTCATGGGTGAACAGGGAATACAGGAGGGGACTAAGTACACACCGCTGAGGCGCACCAGTGTTAAGGATCAGCGTGGCAGATGTGTTGTTGCCTACTCTTACCACTTGGGGACGACCCGTCAGGAAGTCCAGGATCCAGTTGCAGAGGGAGGTGTTTAGTCCCAGAGTCCTTTGCTTAGTGATGAGCTTCGTGGGCACTATGGTGTTGAACGTTGAGCTCTAGTCAATGAACAGCATTCTCACATACTGTAGGTGTTCCTTTTGTCCAGGTGAGAAAGGGCAGTGTGGAGTGCGATTGCGGTTGCGTCATCTGTGGATCTGTTGGGGCCTTATACAAATTGGAGTGGGTCTATGGTGTGCGGGAGGATGGTGTTGATGTGAGCCATGACCAGCCTTTCAAAGAACTTCATGGCTACCGACGTGAGTGCCACGGGGCGGTAATCATTTAGGCAGGTTACCTTCGCTTCCTTGGGCACAGGGGCTATGGTGGTCTGCTTGAAACATGTAGGTATTACAGACTCAGTCAGGGAGAAGTTGAAAATGTCAGTGAAGACACTTGATAGTTTGTCCGCGCATGCTTTGAGTGTTGACATGTTTAAAGGTTTTGTTCACATCGGCTACCGAGAGTGTTATCACACAGTCATCCAGAACAGCTGGTGCTCTCGTGCATGCTTCAGTGTTGCTTGCCTCAAAGCGAGCATAAAAGGCATTTAGCTCGTCTGGTAGGCTCGCGTCACTGGGCAGCTTGCATCTGGGTTTCCCTTTGTTGTCCGTAATAGTTTTTAAGCCCTGCCACATCCGATGAGCGTCAGAGCCGGTGTTGTAGGATTCAATCTTAATCCTGTATTGACGCTTTGCTTGTTTGATGGTTAGTCTGAGGGCATAGCGGGATTTCTTATAAGCGTCCGGATTAGTCTCCCACTCCTTGATAGCGGCAGCTCTAGCCTTTAGCTTGGTGCGGATGTTGCCTGTAATCCATGGCTTCTGGTTGGGAAATGTACGTACAGTCACTGTGGGGACAACGTCATCAATGCACTTATTGATGAAGCCGATGACTGAGGTGGTGTATTCCTCAATGCCATTGGATGAATCCCGGGAACATATTCCAGTCTGTGCTAGCAAATCAGTCCTGTAGTGTAGCATCCGTGTCATCTGACCACCTCCTGATTGAGCAAGTCACTGATATTTCCTGCTTTAGTTTTTGCTTGTAAACAAGAATCAGGAGGATAGAATTATGGTCAGATTTGCCAATTGGAGGCGGGGGAGAGCTTTGTATGCCTCTCTGTGTGTGGAGTAAAGGTGGTCTAGGATTGTTTTCCCCCCTGGTTGCACATGTGACATGCTGGTAAAAATGTTGTAAGACTGATTTACGTTTGCCTGCAGTAAAGTCCCTGGCCACTAGGAGCGCCGCGTCTGGGTGAGCATTATCTTCTTTGCTTATGGCCTTATAGAGTTGGTTGAGAGCGGACTTTGTGCCAGCTTCGCTTTGTGGTGGTAAATAGTGAAAAATGGTGGTAAATAAAATACAGATCAGAACTATCTTGGTAGATAGTGTGATTGACAGCTTATCATAAGGTACTCTACCTCAGGCGAGCACTACTGCGATACTTCTTTAATATTAGACATCGCGCACAAGCTGTTATTGACAAAAAGACAAGCAACCCCACCCCTCGTCTTACCAGAGGTAGCGTCTCTGTTCTAGCGGGGGAAAATCCCGCTAGCTCTATATTGTCCGTATCTTCGTTCAGCCACGTCTCGGTGAAACATAAGATGTTACCGTTTTTAATGTCCCGTTGGTAGGATAATCTTAATTGTATATCATCAAGTTTATTTTCCAATGATTGCAATTTAGCAATAAGAATGGAAGGCAATGGGAGTTTACTCGCTTGCCTCCGGATTCTCAGAAGGGTGCCCGATCTGCTGCCATTTTTCCAGCGTCTTTTCTTCACGCAGAAGGCGTGAATCTGGGCCTGTTCCAGTGAAAGCAGGATATCCTTCTTGTCGGACTCTTTAACTTCTTCAATATAGGGGGCGCTCTTTTAATTTTTGGATAAAAAAACGTTCCCGTTTTAATCAAGATATTTTGTCACGAAAAGATGCTTGACTATGCATATAATTGACAGCGTTGGAAGGAAAACACTCTGACGTTTTCAAATCTGCAAAGATATTATCTGTGAGTGCCACAGAACTGATGCTACAGGCGAAACCAAGATGAAATTTCAAACAGGAAATGCACCAGATTTTGAATGCGCTTTGTTCCAATGTCTCCTTATATGGCTGTGAATGTGCAAGGAATGAGCCTACACTTTCTGTAGTTTCCCCAAGGTGTCTGCAGCATTCTGACATATTTGTAGGCATATCATTGGAAGATTGACCATAAGAGACTACATTTACCAGGTGCCCCGCTTGGTGTCCTCCGTTGCAATTATTGCGCAATCTCCAGCTGCGTGGATTTTACCATTTGGTTCAGAGGAGAAACCAAACTGCCACGAATGACTAATCATCGAATAGATATGTGAAAAACACCTTGAGGATTGATTCTAAACAACGTTTGCCATGTTTCTGTCAATATTATGGAGTTAATTTGGAAAAAAGTTTGGCGTTGTAATGACTCAATTTTCGTTTTTTTTTCTTAGCCAAACGTGATGTAGAAAACGGAGCGATTTCTCCTAAAACAAATAATCTTTTTGGAAAAACTGAACATTTGCTATCTAACTGAGAGTCTCCTCATTGAAAACATCCGAAGTTCTTCAAAGGTAAATTATTTTATTAAATGCTTTTCTTGTTTTTGTGAAAATGTTGCATGCTGAATGCTAGGCTTAATGCTATGCTAGCTATCAATACTCTTACACAAATGCTTGTGTAGCTATGGTTGAAAAGCATATTTAGAAAATCTGAGATGGCAGTGTTGTTAACAAAAGGCTAAGCTTGTGAGCCAATATATTTATTTCATTTCATTTGCGATTTCCATGAATAGTTAACGTTGCGTTATGGTAATGAGCTTGAGGCTATACTTATGCTCCCGGATACGGGATTGCTCGACGCAACAGGTTAAAGGACAAAGTTTCTTCCAGTCCGCAGTGGGTAATCGCTTTTTTGATGTCAAGAAGTTATTTTCGGTCATAAGAGTGTCATGACATTCGCCTCTTTGGGTATAGCAACCCCATCCCCCTCTCCCTGCCTCCACCTTGCCTCCTTCAACTAGGGTGCTGTGGTCAGAGGTCGTAAATTCCTGAGAAGACCTCATGGACACATAGTAGAGAGAGGGTAAACTTTCATAGAGGACAAAGGAAATCCTTCCACCTCACAGAACTTGAGGTATGAACAAATTTCATGTTCCGTAGAAAGTATAAAAGATCAGTGAAGAATCCAGCTACGAACTGGTCCGTTTGTCACAACTTGGGAAGCTCATGGGAGACGGTGTGGCCACATTACCATATCGCTGTTTATACAATAGCCTCAGATATGAGGTTTACAACTAATTGTTGTATAAGATGAATGAGTGAGTATGATACTGTTTACACAATTTTTCAATGTGATTTTGGACTGTTTAATGAAGCAAAACTCAAAAAGGGAATTGGATTTTAACTAAATCAGAGGACCGCCCTGAGCCCAGTTAGGGTCAGACATCCTGGGACAGCCCTTTTCTGCCATTCCGAATAAAACCCAACTTTGAGAAATTATCACCAGACCATGTTCCTCTCAATCACGGGAGTACAAAGGTTGTAGACCATTGCTGAATCTTTTAACCATACCACGTGGTTAAACTCTTAGACTATCGATACCGACAGAATGAGAACAATTTTTTGATATTAATTACTAGTCTGCAGCTAGGAATTCGGTATCATTGAACGCGAAGAACGACAACCTCCGAAACATCCATTCTATAACGAATGTCTTTCTGAACAATCCCCTCTAACCACAACCGAGAGAGGGAGAGAGACGGACAATTCTACAAAAGCGTAAATATATATATTGATTGCAATTGTTCCCGAATGAGTGAGCGTTCATGTGTAAATGATTAGCATTTCAATTGTTATAATTATTAACTCTGTAGTGACTTCTTAGTCGACCCCCACTTCCCTTTTGTCTAACAAGCCGCCATGCCGGTTTAGCCCACTAGGGCACATCCTCCTATCATTGTAATGGCAGATTTCCTCCTCTTCGTCTGAAGAGGTGTAGCAAGGATCGGACCAATACACAGCATGGTAAGTGTCCATGTTTTAATAGAAAAGACTGAACACGACACAAATACAAAATAACAAAGTGAAATGGAAACGAAACAGTCCTGAGTGGCACAAACACTGACACAGGAAACAAACACCCACAAACCAACAGTGAAACCCAGGCTACCTAAATATGGTTCTCAATCAGGGACAACGATAAACAGCTGCCTCTGATTGAGAACCATATCAGGCCAAACACAGAAATAGAAAAAACATAGAAACACAAACATAGACTGCCCACCCCAACTCACGCCCTGACCATACTAAATAAAGACAAAACAAAGGAAATAAAGGTCAGAACGTGACAGTCATTACATTTACCTTTGTTTGTTTATGCATTTATGTGAATTAGTTAGTTAGTAATAAATAAACGATTTAAGACAATTGATGTATGGATGACTCATAGTGAAGACTAGGTTCGTGCAGATAACCAACAATTTACAACGTTTGGAATGAGACTAATGTGAGGTACAGTAAAAAATTCATTAATTCGAAGACTAATTCGAAAATTAATTCAGATAAAATATCTGAAAAGTTATTTTAGGAAAAGATAACTTCGTAATCTGAATATTTTTCCTTGGTGCCCCGACTTCCTAGTTAATTAGTTACGTGATTAATCAGTTGATCGCGTAATAACTAATTACAGAGAATCTTTGATAAAAAATTATGTCTTCAGTTAATGATAGTAAAGACACGACAAGAGACAGCAGCAGCAACATTATGTACACAATAAGCAAAAAAACAAGTTACACAAAACGCACAAAACAAAATATATATCACAATTGGTTGGGAGAATGTAAAACTTCAACCAAGTTCTTCAGCGCCATCTTTTTTTCATTGTGTAACCAACCCAATATTATGTTTGGTTACACAATGGAAAGGGAGGGGCAAGATAAAGAGAGAGGGAGAGAAAAAGAGTGGGTTGGTACATACATGTGGGAGCTATGTTCACGAGAATGAATACTTGCACATAAATGACCGCTCATTCGAAAAAAATTGCAACGTATATATTTACTCTTGTATGCCTTTGTCATCTCTCTGTTGAAATCATCCGGTCTCCCTATGGGGAGTAGTTCAACAGAAGTCTCTGGTTTGTTCACCAGAGGTCACAATGTTCTTTGTAGTTGTAGTTTTTTTTAGTCTGAGCGCTTTCCAGATGCCTTCCTGACATCCTTGTTCTATTTTGGCCTGTATTCCTGTCCTATCTTTGGTAGAGGATATGTGAAGGTGAAGATAAATCTTGCAGGGCATTTACAACATAATAAATGGAAAAGGTTGACCATCTGACTGCCTGTCTCTCTCTCTATTCATCAGCTACGACGAGTATCTGAAGGCTGCAGCATTCTCTCAATATTCATCATTCTCAAAGAATGATACTTGAAATGGTTAGCAATCAGTACAGTGTTTTTGTGTATGTTTCAGAGTTCAACCAACAAATGGTCTGTATAATATACTTTCACTCAATGTTATCAGCAGTATATGGGATACTGTAGGAAGCTAGAGTTTGTTTGCACGATAAGCCATACAGTATGTACTGCATGGTTTGGGTAATTTGAATGGATAGGGAATTTTTAGTTTCAGAGTAAAGCCCCTCTTGAATGAGAGGGTTAATTTGTGTATGTTTTAATGTTTGGACTTTTTCCCCAACTGTTCTTTTTCTGGATATACTGGAAAGTGGAGGATCAGGTGCCTTTATCTGCGAGGGACTCTCAGGAGGATCCCTACCTCGCTCTATCCAGTCTGCACAGCATACTGTAGTTCCAATGCTGTCCTCATCCTGTGTGTCAGTTTCTCGTGCTGTATGCACGTCAGACTCAGTTCATCTGTCTGACATGCCATCACCCTCAATCAGACCTGAATGTGAGTGAGGTTCTTGGAGGCAAAAAACTGACTGTGTGGGTTGAATCCTCATTTAACAGGGTGAGGGTGATCAATCATCTTGTGTTAATAGCACAAAATGGGAAATTATGTCCAAGATGGATCAATGAGCCATCAGGACCCAGAGCCCATAATTAGACATTTAGTAAAGGAATTAGATCATTACGAATGTACTTCCCTTTGTTTGCATAAACCATTAACTGAGCCATGTCTTATCCTAAGTGATTAGGGCAAATAAAGTCTTTCACAATATAATCCATTTGGAGCAAACAATATATAATGAAAAGATTTTCTATCCATTCCTCGCACAAAAATGGGAAAATTATTCTCCTGACGTGCAGTTCTAACGAGGACAGCTAGGCTGGATAAAATGGAACAACTGTCCGTGTTTGCTCTGCAACACATAGTTTCTCTTGCCAAATATAGGAGGCATCATCTGGGTGGCGCCTGAGTTGTCTCTATATGTCTCTATACCAGGAAACTGTGGATGATCTGAGTTAATGATTAATTCTGACTTTGTGCTGTATACACACACCTCACACCATATAATGTTTATAGTATACAAATCTGCACTGTGCTGGTTGTTCGAACAACCCATGTTGCGTGGGTTGCATGCAAAATGAGGCATCGGCCAGCTTGCATTTCCCCTCATCTCCCCTTGCAACATTTGCTTTCATTTCTACATAATACATATTTTATTGATGCCATTAAAAGCAACATGATATCATAGGAAAACGTAATCCTGTGAAGTTTTTGAAAAATATAAGGATCACAAGATACGTCAAAACATTGCAGTCAATGGAAAAAGATGAGCGTCAACATGAGTGTCATAGGGTTGACCCTTATGTCAGTACATACAAGTCAATGGGAAAAGATGAGCTACTGGGCACACGCTGGTTAACCTTTTCACGCATGAATTCCAAAAATCTCTAACGGTTGCCCCAGCGTGAGTTTTTTAATTTTGTTATTGTTACTCATCACGACAGTTAACCCGCACTGCCCTCAAGCTAAGACACGCTGCCTGCTAATTATCTATAGCCTATGTTTCAACTTGTCAATTTCATTTTTTTTCCTAAGAAGTTTTGTTTTCTAACAACAGTTTGAATTGAGGTGTGTTCCACCTCCTCATTAATTCACATAGAAGGTGCCCATTTCACTGTTGCGAACGATTTATGTTTTAGGCTTTACTGAGCCGGACAAACTTCTCTCTTTGACGAGAGGCCAAGCACTTCCCAGTGTTTCCCCAGATCAAGGATGCAGACATTTGCAGTCTTGCACACATTTTTCCCCTTTGCACATTTTTTGGCTGGTGCTCCTTGCCTTTTTTGGCTCCTTGCCTTCATTGTTGTTTTCCGTACAAACAATAACTTTGGACATGTGTGCGTTCCTATCTAAGTAGGTGCATTATTTTCTGTATATCATGTTGTCATTCCTACTCTAGCATATCGTATGTATGTATGGAGCATAATGTATTTACTGTTTTATTCACATTTTCGTTTTCAAGTACTGGTGACAAATCATTCCGAAATCAGATGATAAAAAATTGATAAAACAACACATCACGGCACAATGCGAGTTGTGAAGAGACACACACACACAAGCGTAAGCACACACACTAATATACGCACTACACAGACACATATTGCAATATTGTAATATTGTATTATTGTAGTACAATTTAATATTGTAAATTTGTAATAATAGAGTAATGACGTAGTATTGTCTGGTATGATGTATTGATTTTTGTATGATGTAGGCTGTTGTTTTGTTGTTATTTAATTGTTTTATTCCTGTTTATACCCCAGGAAGAGTAGCTGCTGCCTGGGGACCTGAATAGATACGATATACAACTAAAATAATTTGCTCCTACCCCCACTAAATGGCAGAAAGGTAGGCCTCACTTGAAGCCTGACCTGGAGTTCATATGCTTTTGAGTGACATCGGCAGAATGGTTGAGGTTGCAAACAATATTAATGTATGATTTCGTTCAACAGCCTACACCTGTGAAAATGTGAAATGAACTCTTCACAGTGAAAACTTGGTCCCACGCAGAATAAAGCCTTTCTTCCATAGAAAAGCATTACCTACAGCCCTCACATAACCATGATGTTTCCAAGGACTGCGATTGAGCTAGTTAACCGTTCTTCCACACAACCCATCATGACCTTTATAGGGATGGCCTGTGTTGAGGTTTAGCTTACTGTGGCAACAGGAAGTGGCATAATTCATCCTCAACATGGTGCTTCATTCTCTCCCTGCAATTACACAAAAATACTGTCTTCCAATCTCTGTAGAACAGTCCATTCTTAACGTAAATACTGTACTTAAAATTGTTAGTGTCCTCAGGAGGCCGAAAGTTCAATTTCAGCTTCCTGCGATGAGAGGAAGTGACTTCATTGGGGGACATAGGGGCGGTTACAAATCTTGAATCTTTCCAAATGCTATATATTTGTGAATGGGGGACAGTCATGACCCGGCATATGAATTCTTTAGAGGATATTGGTTCCAAAAATGTTTCAGAACTTGAAACTGTTTGTGTCTGTCTGTCTGTCTGTGTGCCTGTCTGTCTGCCTACCCGTCTGTCTGTCCTGTGTGTCTTCCTGTCTGTCCTGTGTGTCTGCCTGACTGTCTGCCTATGTGTCTGTCTGTCTGCCTGGCTGCCTGCCTGCCTGCCGGTCTGTCTGTCTGCCTACATCTGTCTGCCTGCCTGACATAAGCTTCAACCCTGTACAGTGGATTATGAAAGTATTCACCTCCCTTGGCATTTCTCCTATTTTGTTGCCTTACAACCTGTAATTAAAATAGATTTTGGGGGCGGTTTGTGTCATTTGATTTACACAACATGCCCATGATTTTGAAGACCCAAAATACTTTTTTATTGTGAAAAAACAAGAAATTAGACAAAAAAACAGAAAACCTGAGTGTGCAGAACTATTCACCCCCCCCCCCCCCCAAAGTCAATACCTTGTAGAGCCACCTTTTGCAGAAATTACAGCTGCAAGTTTCTTGGGGTATGTCTCTATAAGCTTGGCATGTCTAGCCACTGGGATTTCTACCATTCTTCAAGGCAAAACTGCTCCAGCTCCTTCAAATTGGATGGGTTCCGCTGGTGTACAGCAATCTTTAAGTCATACCACAGATTTTCAAATGGATTGAGGTCTGTGCTTTGACTAGGCCATTCCAAGACATTTGAATGTTTCCCCTTAAACCACTCGAGTGTTGCTTTAGCAGTATGCTTAGTGTCATCGTCTTGCTGGAAGGTGAACCTCCGTCCCAGTCTTAAATCTCTGGAAGACTGAAACACGTTTCCCTCAAGGATTTCCCTGTATTTAGCACCATTCATCATTTCTTCAATTCTGACCAGTTTCCCAGTCTCTACCGATGAAAAACATCCCCACCGCATGATGCTGCCACCACCATGCCTCACTGTGGGAATGTTGTTATCGGGGTGATGAGAGGTGTTGGGTTTGCTTAAAGTGGTCCTATGGACAGATACTCCAATCATAAGTGTCAAAGGCTTTTATTGACAATTACATTAAGTTGATGCAAAGAGTCAATATTTGTTGTGTTGACCCTTCTTTTTCAAGAACTCTGGCCCTGGCATGCTGTCAATTAACTTCTGGGCCACATCCTGACTGATGGCAGACCATTCTTGCATAATCAATGCTTGGAGTCTGTCAGAATTTGTGGGGTTTTGTTTGTCCACCCGCCTCTTGAGGATTGACCACAAGTTCTCAATGGGATTAAGGTCTGGGGAGTTTCCTGGCCATGGACCCCAAATATCGATGTTTTGTTCCCCGAGCCGCTTAGTTATCACTTTTTCCTGATGGCAAGGTGCTCCATCATGCTGGAAAAGGCATTGTTCGTCACCAAACTGTTCCTGGGTGGTTGGGAGAAGATGCTCTCGGAGGATGTGTTGGTACCATTCTTTATTCATGGCTGTGTTCTTAGGCAAAATTGTGAGTGAGCCCACTCCCTTGGCTGAGAAGCAACCCCACACATGAATGGTCTCAGGATGCTTTACTGTTGGCATGACACAGGACTGATGATAGCGCTCACCTTGTTTTCTCCGGACAAGCTTTTTCCGGATGCCCCAAACAATCGGAAAGGGGATTCATCAGAGACAATGACTTTATCCCAGTCCTCAGTAGTCCAATCCCTGTACCTTTTGCAGAATATCAGTCTGTCCCTGATGTTTTTCCTGGAGAGAAGTGGCTTCTTTGCTGCCCTTCTTGACACCAGGCCATCCTCCAAAAGTCTTCACCTCACTGTGCGTGCAGATACACTCACACCTGCCTGCTGCCATTCCAGAGAATGCTCTGTACAGGTGGTGCCCCGATCCCGCAGCTGAATCAACTTTAGGAGACGGTCCTGGAACTTGCTGGATTTTCTTGGGCGCCCTGAAGCCTTCTTCACAACAATTGAACCACACTCCTTGAAGTTCTTGATGATCCAATAAATGGTTGATTTAGGTGCAATCTTACTTTCAGCAATATCCTAGTCTGTGAAGCCCTTTTTGTTTAAAGCAATGATGATGGCATGTTTTTCCTTGCAGGTAACCATGGATGACAGAGGAAGAAGAATGATTCCAAGCACCACCCTCCTTTTGAAGCCTCCAGTCAGTTATTCAAACTCAATCAGCATGACAGAGTGATCTCCATCATTGTCCTCGTCAACACTCACACCTGTGTTAACGAGAGAATCACTGACATGATGTCAGCTGGTCCTTTTGTGGCAGGGCTGAAATGCAGTGGAAATGTTTTGGGGGGGATTCAGTTCATTTGCATGGCAAAGAGGGACTTTGCAATTAACTGCAATTCATCTGATCACTCTTCATGACATTCTGGAGTATATGCAAATTGCGGTCATACAAACTGAGGCAGCAGACTTTGTGAAAATTAATATTTGTGTCGTTCTCAAAACTTTTGGCCACAACTGTACATGTATATTTTCGTTAATTATCTTTGTTGAAAAACAGCAAGTGTGACAAAGCTTCCTACCACTAAACACCAAGTAGATGGTTTAGAATTAAGGCTTGGTTGTGGTGTGCTGCGTGTACATGCCTCATGAAGTGATTAAAGTTTCCTGTGGTCTAAGTATGTGACCTGGGAGTGCCCCAACAGGAGGGTCCTAAATGACCCCAAAGCCCCAAAGATCTACATGGCAATTTTCACATGACGGGGACAGAATCTTGAACAGTGGCTGCAAAAATACACACAAAACTTATATGACACATCAAGCAGCTGAGAGACGGCTTCTGTACATTGAGAACACTTTGTCTTCAAGTTAGATCTTACACAGAGCATTTCCTGCAGGCACATGTCACTCTGAAGTAGCTGCACTTTACTTCCTGCAATTATACAGCATCCTCCGTGAAGAATATTGTCATGTTGATATGGATTGCTTTCTATTCCTGTGGCTTTTCACTCTCCTTGGGCAGGCATCAATTGCTTACACACTACTGCTCTTTATATTGCCATGTGGGCCCAAGAGCAACAAGGGATTACATGCCCTCTTTCACACCATGTTTTCTTTCTTTCTGTTCACCATTTGATTTGCCCAGTGACGGTAACATTAGCCTCCGCTGATTCTCTATAGCTTTAGTCACAGTCTGCATCATGTACATTATCAGCAGGTGGCTCTTTTCATGTACTCCATCACGGCCTTAGTGTTGATTTGGCTGCTTTGCAAGACTGATTCTCCACTTGGCTTCTTTGACAATTACAGGATTGATATGTCACCTAAGCGCCAGCAGATCCCAGAACAACAAGCTTGTTATCATGCAGAGACAACGCTGAGTGTTATGGCCCCTTTATCATTTCTTCCCAAACCACAATACCTTTTTTATTTCTACTCCCTGCATGTTTTATAGTAACACACAGTAGCTATTATCTCCCCATATCTCTTTTACAGCACATCACAGCCCAGTACAGCAGGCTCAGTCTAAATGTACTAAATTCAATAAATAAAAGATCTCTCCTGTTCATAAAGTGCTTATAGTGGCAGCACTCAAGCTTGATTTAATGCTGTCAAATGGAGCTGTCTAGAGCTCTTATTGTTTATGCCAGAGCGGCAGGTAGCCTCGTGGTTAGGAGTGTTTGGTCCAGTAACCAAGAGGTTTCTGGTTTGAATCCCTGAGCCAACTACATGAAACATCTGTCCATGTTCCCTTGAGCAAGGCACTTAACCCTCCTTTAAGTTGCTCTGGATAAGAGCATCTGCTAAAGGACAATATTTAGTGGCTGTTCCACTGGATGTCATAAGGTGAAAGCACCAATTTGTAAGTCGCTCTGGATAAGAGCGTCTGCTAAATGACTTAAATGTAAATGTAAATGTAAATATTTTTTATATTCAATTAAGGTAGATTTTTATAAGAAGATATTACTATTGCGTTTTTGAGTATCACAGTTGAGTTTTGAGTATTACAGTTGAGTTTTCAATAACAGCCACAAGTTGCCCAGTGATGCAGAACTCCAAAACAGGCTAAATGCCTTTTAGGCTTGCTTCTAGGAATATAACACTGTGCCTTGCATGGAAGCCCATGTTTTTCCGGATGACTGTCTGATCTCGCTCTGTGTGGCGGATGTGAGCAAAACGTTTAAACAGGTTAAAGGGGAATTTCACCCAGGAGAATCTGTGTTTGTTTTCATAATGTCTGAGGCATTTCAAGGACACTGAAATGTGTTTCACACATAATTGACCAGGAGGAAGGCAAGTCGGGGATTCGCGCGCTGAATAATACACCCTATGGCAGCTTCCGTTTTATTGATGTGTGGGGGAATCTAAAAATGAATGTAGTTCTGCTTTGCGGCATTTCGCAAAGGCTCTGTCATACTGATTGCACTATACGCTTTTGTGGGTGTAGATATGGTTGTCCTTTTTCGATAGAGCGGTTGTATGTCTTTCAGCGATGTTCATAACGGTGGAGTCATTGCTAAATATACAAGCACACAAATGTTCTCCAGTCTCTGGGAGACTAGCTACATGGTGATGTTCAAGCATACATGTTTCAACCAGAATATTGCGAAGAGGATGCCCAAAAATGCATTGGATTTAGCTAACAGTAAAGTTCAGCTACTGCCGAAGTACCAAGAGGGCAGACAAATATATAATTTTTATTTGAGGTATTTTAGGTAGATCAGCTTTAATATCGCAGATAGATTGTGGCTTCTATCAGTGTAATCATCTGCACCCTTTCCAATCCACCATGTATATTTCTTTAAAATCTATTTTCCTACTTATTTTCCCCTAACCTTACCACCCCTCCCCTAATTAGAGTAAACTAATGGACAACCAAATTTAGGCTTCTACCTCCAGTTTATATATATAGAGAGAGTGCATTTGGAAAGTATTCAGACCCCTTGACTCTTTTCACATTTTGTTACAGCCTTTTTTTTAAATGGTTTATTTTCCTCATCAATCCACACACAATACACCATAAAGACAAAGCAATATATACATATATATATATATATATATATATATATATATATATATATATATATATATATAGTTGAAGTTGGAAGTTTACATACACCTTAGCCAAATACATTTAAACTCATTTTTTCACAATTCCTGACATTTAATCCTAGTAAAAATTCCCTGTCTTAGGTCAGCCACTTTATTTTAAGAATGTCAAATGTCAGAAGAATAGTAGAGAGAATGATTTATTTCAGCTTTTATTTCTTTCATAACATTCCCAGTGGGTCAGAATGTCACGACCGTCGTTGGAAGCATACTCGGACCAACGTGCAGCGTGATCTGGGTTCCACATCTTATTTATTGAAGTAAGTGAACCGCACAACAAAACAATAAAGAAACAATGAAACGTGACTACGTGGTGCACATGTACAAAACAAAAAATAATATCCCACAAACACTGTTGTTTCATGATCGTCGTAAGGTTCGGACCAAGGCGCAGCGTGGTATGCGTACATTCTCTTTATTAAAATAATGAATAACGAACAAACTAACAAAATAACAAACGAAACGTGAAGCTATACAATATAGTGCTGACAGGCAACTACACATAGTCAAGATCCCACACCAGAAAGTGGGAAAAAAGGCCTGCCTAAATATGAACCTCAATCAGAGACAACGATAAACAGCTGTCTCTGATTGGGAACCATATCAGGCCAACATAGATATACAAAAACCCCTAGACCTGCAAAACTCTAGACATACAAAAACCCTAGACATACAAAAACTAGAGTACCCACCCTGACCTAACCAAAATATATAGAAAACAGAGATATCTAAGGTCAGGGCGTGACAAGGTGGGAAAAATGCTACCTAAATATGATCCCCAATTAGAGACAACGATACCAGCTGCCTTGAATTGGGAATCATACAAATCCCCAACATATACATTTTTTTACTAGAACCCCACATAGAAATATAAAACTAGACTACCCCCTAGTCACGCCCTGACCTACTCCACCATAGAGAAACAAGGGCTCTCTATGGTCAGGATGTGACACAGAAGTTTACATACACTCAATTCATATTTGGTAGCATTGCCTTAAAATTGTTTAACTTGGGTCAAACGTTTCAGGTAGCCTTCCACAAGCATCCCACAATAAGATGGGTGAATTTTGGCCCATTCCTCCTGACAGAGCTGGTGTAACTGAGTCAGGTTTGTAGGCCTCCTTGCTCGCACACACTTTTTCAGTTCTGCCCACAAATCTTCTATAGGATTGAGGTCAGGGCTTTGTGATGGCTACTCCAATAACTTGACTTTTTTGTTCTTAAGCCATTTTGCCACAACTTTGGAAGTATGCTTGGCGTCAGTGTCCATTTGGAAGACCCATTTGCGACCAAGCTTTAACTTCCTGACTACTGTCTTGAGATGTTGCTTCAATACATCCACATAATTTTCCTTCCTCATGCAGACATCTATTTTGGGAAGTGCACCAGTCCCTCCTGCAGCAAAACACCTCCACAACATGAAGCTGCCACCTCCGTGCTTAACGGTTGGGATGGTGTTCTTTGGCTTGCAAGCCTCCCCCTTTTTCCTCCAAACATAACAATGGTCATTATGGCCAAACAGTTGTATTTTTGTTTCATCAGACCAGAGGAATTTGGTCTGGATTTCTTATGGCGGTTATAGAGCAGTGGCTTCTTCATTGCTGAGCAGCCCTTCAAGTTATGTCAATATAGGACTTGTTTTTACTGTGGATATAGATACCTTTGTACCTGTCTTCTCCAGCATCTTCACAAGGTCCTTTGCTGTTGTTCTGGGATTGATTTGCACTTTTCGCACCAAAGTACGCTCATCTCTAGGAGGCTGCGGGGTCCCATGGTGTTTATACTTGCGTACTATTGTTTGTACAGATGAACGTGGTACCTTCAGGCATTTGGAAATTGCTCCCAAGGATGAACCAGACTTGTGGGGGTCTACAATTATTTTTCTGAGGTCTTGGCTGATTTCATTTGATTTTCCTATGATGTCAAGCAAGGAGGCACTGAGTGTGACGGTAGGCCTTGAAATGTATCCACAGGTACACCTCCAACTGACTCAAATGATGTCAATTAGCCTAACAGAAGCTTCTAAATCCATGACATCATTTTCTGGATTTTTCCAAGCTGTTTAAAGGCACAGTCAACATAGTGTATGTAAACTTCTGACCCACTGGAATTGTGGAATAATCTGTCTATAAACAACTGTTGGAAAAATGACTTGTGTCATGCACAAAATAGATGTCCTAACCGACTTGCCAAAACTATAGTTTGTTAACAAGAAATTTGTGGAGTGGTTGGAAAACGAGTTTTAATGACTCCAACTTAAGTGTATGTAAACTTCTGACTTCAACTACCGTTCAAAAGTTTGGGGTCACTTAGAAATGTCCTTGTTTTTGAAAGAAAAGCACATTTGTTGTCCATTAAAATAACATCAAATTGATCAGAAATACAGTGTCAGTGTCGACATTGTTAATGTTGTAAATGACTATTGTAGCTGGAAATGGCAGATTTTTTTTATGGAATATCTACATAGGTGTACAGAGGCCCATTATCAGCAACCATCACTCCTGTGTTCCAATGGCACGTTGTGTTAGCTAATCCAAGTTTATAATTTTAAAAGGCTAATTGATCATCAGAAAACCCTTTTGCAATTATGTTAGCACAGCTGAAAACTGTTGTGCTAATGAAAGAAGCAATAAAACTGGCTTTATTTAGACTAGTTGAGTATCTGGAGCATCAGCATTTGTGGGTTCGATTACAGGCTCAAAATGGCCAGAAACAAAGTACTTTCTTCTGAATCTCGTCAGTCTATTCTTGTTCTGAAAAATGAAGGCTATTCCATGCGAGAAATTGCCAAGAAACTGAAGATCTTGTACAATGCTGTGTACTACTCACTTCACAGAACAGTGCAAACTGGTTCTAACCAGAATAGAAAGAAGAGTGGGAGGCCCCGGTGCACAACTGAGCAAGAGGACACGTACATTAGAGTGTCTAGTTTGAGAAACAGACCCCTCACAAGTCCTCAACTGGCAGCTTCATTAAATAGTACAAGCAAAACACCAGTCTCAACATCAACAGTGAAGAGGCGACTCCGGGATGCTGGCTTTCAAGGCAGATTGTAAAGAAAAAGCCATATCTCAGACTGGCCAATAAAAATAAACGATTAAGATGGGCAAAATAACAAAGACACTGGACAGAGGAACTCTGCCTAGAAGGCCAGCATCCCAGCATCCCGGTGTCTTGTTTTCATCAGACGAGAGAATCTTCTTTCTCATGGTCTGAGAGTCCTTTTGGTGCCAAACTCTAAGCAGGATGTCATGTGCTTTTTATTGAGGAGCTCTGTCAGAGTGACCATCGGGTTCTTGGTCAACTCCGTAACCAAAGCCCTTCTCCTCCGATTCCTCCGAATGGCAGGGCGGTCAGCTTTAGGAAGAGTTTTGGTGGTTTCAAACTTCTTCCATTTAAGAATGATGGAGGCCACTGTGTTCTTGGGGACCTTCAATGCTGCAGAAATGTTTTGGTGTCCTTCCCCATATCTGTGCCTCGACACAGTCCTGTCTCGGAGCTCTACAGACAATTCCTTCGACCACATGGCTTGATTTTTGCTCCAACATGCACTGTCATCAGTGGGATCTTATATAGACAGGTGTGTGTATTTCCAAATCATGTCCAATCAATTCAATATACTACAGGTTTACTCCAATCAAGTTGTAGAAACATCTCATGGATGATCGATGGAAACAGGATGCACCTGAGCTCAATTTCGAATCTCATAGCAATGGGTCTGAATGTGATTCTTCTGTTTATTTTTTATTTTGAATACATTTGCAAAAATGTCTAAAACTGTTTTCGTCATTATGGGGTATTGTCTGTCATTTGATGAGGGGAAAAAATGATTTTATCCATTTTAGAATAAGGCTGATATGTAACAAAATGTGGAACAAGGAAAGGTGTCTGAATATTTTCCAAATGCACTGTATGCATACAGTATTTGAATGTGTCCATTTAAGCAGCGACCTGTGCTTGTCTTATTGTGTGTGTGTGTGTGAATGCTGAACATATTATGACTAGACAGAGACCCGTCCCTCTCTGAAGTTACTCATCCTAAAATAATCTTAAGTGCACAGCATTTCCATCCCCACAGCCAGAAGACAGATCCAATTATAAGTGAGGCTAAAAAGGGTCATGGCAATTCCATTAACCAGGCTGCCTATCAGCCTAGTGCTGCAACTATTCCTTCCTTCCTTCAGTCTCTCTCCCCTCTTCCTCCTCTTCTCAGCTACTTCGGTCCAGCTCAACATCTAATTTTCAACCCACAGAGGCCCGGAGCTTTAGCCCAGATCAATGTGTCTCTTCCCGGACATAAAATGTTAGCTGAGGCTAGTGTCAATATGTTACGCTCCACAGCTTCACTGGCTACATTTGTCCAACCCTCCCTGTGCGAAAGGGAGAGAGAGGGTGAGATAGGGGTGAGAGGAGCTGTATGCTTGTTTGTTTTTCTTTTTTATACATATACAGTACCAGTCAAAAGTTTGGACACACCTTCCTTCCTATGTTGTAGAATAATAGTGAAGACATCAGAACTATTTTAAAAAAAAAAAAAAAAAAACACATATGGAATCATGTAGTAACCAAAAAAGTGTTTAACAAAATATATGTTTTATATTTGAGATTCTTCAAAGTAGCCTCCCTTTGCCTTGATGGCACCTTTGCACACAGTGTGATGAGGTCTGATGTGTGATGTGTGAGGGTGCTTTTCTGGTGACACTGTCTGTGATTTAATTATAATTCAAGGCACACTTAACCAGCATGGCTACCACAGCATCCTGCAGTGATACGCCATCCCATCTGGTTTGCGCTTAGTGGGACTATCATTTGTTTTTCAACAAAACAATGACCCAACATCTCTCCAGGCTGTATAAGGGCTATTTGACCAAGATGGAGAGTGATGGAGTGTTGCATCAGATGACCTGACCTCCACAATCACCCGACCTCAACCCAATTCAGATGGTTTGGGATGAGTTGGACCGTGGAGTGAAGGAAATGCAGCCAACAAGACCTCCTGACTGTTGGAAAAGCAACATTCATTTTGATTTGTTCTTTGGTTACTACATGTAAATGATTCCATATGTGTTATTTCATCATGTTGATGTCTTTACTATTATTCTACAATGTAGAAAATAGTACAAATAAAGAAAAACCCTGTGTGTCCTGTAGTACTGTATATTGCTTTATTTGGATACCCAAACTCCTTACCAATGGGAATGTCCTTGGGACCAGTTTATGGTGCGGCAGGGTAGCCTAGTGGTTAGAGCGTTGGACTAGTAACCGGAAGTTCAAACCCCCGAGCTGACAAGGTACAAATCTGTCGTTCTGCCCCTGAACAGGCAGTTAACCCACTGTTCCTAGGCCGTCATTGAAAATAAGAATTTGTTCTTAACTGACTTGCCTAGATAAATAAAGGTAAAATAAAAACATTAAAAAAATGTTGTTAACAGGCTATACACACATTCATTCCCAAACAGCTTTGAGGCACTGTGTTAATCCTTACAACCTACCCCAGTTTTGGAGAAGTCTGTGTGTGTGTGTGTGTGTGTGCGCGTGCGTGTAAGTATGCGTGTGTATGCGCGCGCGTGTGTATGAGTTTGTGCGTTTTAGAGAGAGAAAAATGAAGAGTGAGAGAGACAAAAATAAGTAGTGATTGAACGATATTGTGGTGGCTATTATATTTATCTGTATTCTGTTTGCCTTCCCTTCACCTCAACCTTCATTCATTCTTGTCTTTCTCATCTAGTTACTACTGAGCAGGCTGCTTTTATAGCTTCTATAAAAAACAACGCAGTTTAAATTAGTATGAGCAACATTATATTGTTGATTAACAAGCAATTTTGAAAATAATATACCATTTGGAAGATTGTGTTCATTTGTTTATTTAGTCAAAAAGTTGTATTAATTTTATCTTAGGCCTTCTCATCATAAATCCTACAATAGCCAACTGTCACACCCTGATCTGTTTCACCTGTCTTTGTGATTGTCTCCACCCACCTCCAGGTTTTCCCCATTAATCCCCGGTGTATTTATCCCTGTTTCCTTTCTCTCTTTTCCAGTTTGTCTTGTTTTGCCAAGTCAACCAGCGTTTCTCCTAACTCCTATTTTTCCCAGTCTCTGTTTTTCCCTAGCCCTCCTGGTTTTGATCCTTGTCTGTCCTGACGCCGAATCCTCCTGCCTGACCACTCTGCCTGTTCTGACCTCGAGCCTGCCTATCCCCTTGTACTGTTTGGACATGGACTTGTTCACTGAACCTCTTGCCTGTCCTGACCTCGAGCCTGCCTATCACCTGGTACTGTTTGGACTCTGACCTGGTTTATGAACTCTCGCCTGTCCCCAACCTGCCTTTTGCTTACCCCTTTTGTTATAATAAATATCGGAGCTCAACCATCTGCCTCCTGTGTCTGCATTTGAGTCTTGCCTTGTGCCCTTATACCACCTGTTTGCAAAAGACATTGTTATGCAAATCTGTATAAATAATATAATTTCATTGAGAAAATTGTAATTCAGGTATTTTGCAGGTTATTTACAGAGCTGTTGATCAGAGGGTGACAGGTGTGTATGTGAGTGACCCTCAGAGGAGAATATAATGGGGAAACCTCTGGATGCCCAAACTCCTTGCCAATGGGAATGTCCTTCAGACCAGTTTATGTTGTTAACAGACTATGCACACATTCATTCTCTAACAACTTTGAGACACGTCTGACTGTGTTAATCCTTACAACCTACCCCAATTTTAGAGAAGTCTTTGTGTGTGTGTGTGTGTGTGTGTGTGTGTGTGTGTGTGTGTGTGTGTGTGTGTGTGTGTGTGTGTGTGTGTGTGTGTGTGTGTGTGTGTGTGTGTGTGTGTGTGTGTGTGTGTGTGTGTGAGTGCGTGCGTCTGAGAGAGAGAAAAAAAAGAGTGAGAGAGACAAAAAGAAATAGAGTGATTGAACGATATTGTGGTGGCTATTATATTTATCTGTATTCTGTTTGCCTTCCTTTCACCTCAACCTTCATTCATTCTTGTCTTTCTCATCTAGTTACAAAGCAGTTTTAAGTTAGTAGACAAAGCATTTGCCAGAATTTTTATGCAAATTTGCTACCATAACAATCCTTTTTACGGTAATAAAAAAATAAATGTGTGTCTGGTAAACCTCATATCTACTTGAGCTTGGCTATTTACTTTAAAATACCACTACATTGACAGGTCTAGTGGGACTATCTAAAAATGGAGTGCTTTGCTCACAAGGGGCCAGATTATTCCAGGTCCTCCGAATAGTGCTCAATGTTAAAAGATTAATGTGGTCAATATAATCATCCCATTTAATGTCTCAATAATATCTCAATTTACGATTTATGAAGAACATTTTGATGATTTGCTATGTAGTTGTCGTCACAGTTCTCCATGATTTAATATTGTGTGTGTGTGGAGAACACATTTGAGCACTGCATAAAACATGGGTGCACTTTTCAAATAAACTGATGCTTTCAATGCTGCTTTCCACACCATTATCCCATGTATTATTCCAAATGAATGTGCTGTGATAAGAACAGATGGAAACTACCATATTGTTGGCTGCCATACAGTATATGTTCAAATTCATGATATTTATTTGTCCAGTCATCTTTATAAAATCACTATGTGAGCATGTTAATAGTGTTTTGATGAAGTTGGAAAAGTAACCATGTGTTTCGATGAAGTTGGAAAAGTAACCATGTGTTTCGATGAAGTTGGAAAAGTAACCATGTGTTTCGATGAAGTTGGAAAAGTAACCATGTGTTTCGATGAAGTTGGAAAAGTAACCATGTGTTTTGATGAAGTTGGAAAAGTAACCATGTGTTTTGATGAAGTTGGAAAAGTAACCATGTGTTTTGATGAAGTTGGAAAAGTAACCATGTGTTTTGATGAAGTTGGAAAAGTAACCATGTGTTTTGATGAAGTTGGAAAAGTAACCATGTGTTTTGATTGCATCCTAATGGAATAGATGAAAATACCGTGAAGATGTGTCCAAATATACTGAGATTAATAACAAATAATGACACGTGAAGTTCGGGATTCTGAGAGTAATAATCAATATTTGACAGAGTACATGATCAATGATCATTTTATTATAGACAAATGACAATACAAAATACAAAACACAAACCATCCAAACAACAAGGGTAGTTTTTACAATGCAGAGAACTGCCAGCAAAGGGAGACCAGGATACACAACATTGCCGACTGAAGAATAACTGTATACTGCACATAGATGTCTGTCTTTTTGAAATCACACCACAACATCATTTGTTTTACAGTGTCCATGCTGCAAACTCGCTACCAGGCACCACTCCCTCTAATGGTGGAAACTGTGCAACGGAGATAGTAGATGAAAGTGCAAGAGGGACAGATAATTATTTCACGTACCTTCTTTGAAACCTACTGTAGTTGTAGTGTTACCAAAGAAGAAGAGCGTAGCTCCACATTGATCGCTCCATAGTAAAATACTGTATATTGATGGGAACAAACAATAAAACTGAACAAAACCAACTATGTTATTACAAAATAGCTCTACTGGCAGACACAATGTAAATGGTACAAAGGTTTGAATTGAAAGCAGGTCTGAAACGTACATCGAAAATGTACATTGTACATCAATTTCACATGGCAACGCACAATCATTTGCAAGCATTTTTACAGTATCCTAAAAGGGACAGAGAGGGCGTTTCATCAGTATAAAATAAACAACAACAAACGTTCTATTTTTTCCTTATTTGAATTCTAAATGAAATCAATGCTCATTCCTTTTATGTTTTTTTCTTTCTTTTTTTGACACTGATGAATTGATTGATGAATCCTCTCATCTCCCCTTTGCTCTGCGGGTTGTGCCTGGGGGGATCCATTATGGGGAAATGCTACCATTAGTCTCTGCTGTTGAGGATGTCAACGTAATGTTTGGTCTGGTCATGTCAGGCCCCTGACCTAGAGACAACCATCAACCACCCAGGTGTCTGAGTCATCAAAGATCTTTCTCGCTATGTACTCTGGACCTTCCAACACTTGTTGATTGAATCCACACCTCAGTAGTCCATTACAGGTACAGCAGGATGTTTAACCATGCTACATTTTGACACTAGCCCCTGCGGAACGTTTCATATCGGGTGAACCTCTTAGCCAATAAGGTTACTATAAAGTCAAATGGTATTGAGGAATCAAACGGATGACAGATCCGGCGTGTCATTGCTTTGTTATCAGTCCTTTTCATCATCTGTAACCTTTAAATAAACTTCATCCCACCTCATCTCTGTTTCCCTGACAGGCAGGTTTCAATTTAAAGCAATGTGTGATATTTACACCCCTTGAGCAGAGATAGTTTTGATACTCTGCCTCCTTTGAATTCTGCCTTTGAAATGTGGTCAGTGATCACATTCTCTCTGTGCTGTTTTAAAACATGGAAGGTAGCAGGGTGGTTTTAACAACAGCCCAGACAGTTTGATTCCTCCTGTAGAGTGAGCTTATCTTTAAAACACACACACAAACACACACACACACACACACACACACACACACACACACTGAGTTCCTGGCCTACACCTCTCCAGATAAAAAGAGGGATAACATCTTTCCCTTGTTATATTTCCCTTGTAGGAAAACACTTTACAGAGATGGCAACTGTTGCGCAGTATGTGAAAGCAGTATGATTATTACCTTGCAAATGAAATGTGTGTGTCACACAATGTTTAGGACGGATTTAAACCATGCCTACAATTGGGTGCTTTGTGCTAAGATGGCTACAGAGAGAGGGGAGAATATATTTTCACCATGCTAGATAAAGAAATGAAGTAGTACTTCCTCTGTTAACAACACATTTTTGGGCATTTAATGTTTGCCGTTGTACTGCTCAAATATTAAATCAATTCCTCGACAGAAAATGAGTTATAGAATAGAATTGGAAGTATGCTGCTGGAGACCATTTTGAATTCACAAACTAGAGCTTAAGGATAAGAAGATCCTTTCAGGTAATCATTGTTGCCTGAATGGAGTTATTTTTCCCGTCAGGCAGTGCAAAGGGCAACCCTGCCTGACAGAGAGGTGTCCTCGAATGATATCCTCTTGGTGCTGGGCAGGAACTGGTCACTGGGTGTGGGTGTGGCCAGCTCATCCATCTCGGTAGTGAAGTGGTCAGGGCTCTCTCCATTGGTTGTGTCCTTGATGGCGCTGTAGGTCAGGGCCAAGCTGTAAGATGCCGGCTTCTCCAATCGCTGCGGACCGCAGTGGCACAACTTCTTGAAGGAGGTGCGAAACTTCTGAGACATGGCGTTGTAGATGACAGGGTTGACGGCGCTGTTCAGGTAGATGCAGATGCGGCAGAAGAGTAGGAACCAGAGGTCCAGGTAAGGCTTGTCCAGGAAGGAGTTTACCACCACCAGCGTCCGGTAGGGCATCCAGAGGAGGGCAAAGAGCACCACCACCACAGCTAACATCTTAGTCACCTGACAACAACACATGGAAGAAAATCAAGATCCATTGTCATCAAAGGACATGGGAAAGAATAGAGTTCAGCTTGACTCCTGTTAAAAAATGTGTGAAAATGTATGTCCCTGCTATGCAAAGAAAAGTGGTTGAAATGGGTCAGAGAGCACCCTCTGACAATTAATATCAACCACAGACTGAAGAGACTGACAAAACAGCATCTGTAAGACAGAGCCTAGAGAGCAGTTTAATTGCAAATATGATTATGATGTGATTATGTTTATATTAAACTCTATCATCCTTATTTATGTTGTGAGGTCTCATGCCAGTGATGTGTCTCTTATTGGATAGGGCCAGGGAGCAACTATCATCATTGCTAAGGGAAGATTCCTGATCACTATCCTTATTCAATTTTGACCTTTTGAGTTAATACAATCAAGCCCTGGTAAGTGGTATGGATTGCACTGGTTTCCATTCATCGCTAGGCCAGTTAGAGATGTGTGTGTTATGTCAGAGCCTTATCCTGACTTGTTTTGCTAAATGACCTAGCAAGTGAGCACAGATCCATCATCTGTCTTTTTTGTCTATTCCACTGAGACAAAAAGAGCCCAAGGCTTGGCTTGGTCAATGTTTCAGACAAGGCTGAGGGCGTGCAACCAAGGTAACCTAATTAATTAAAAACGAAGATGTCTTGATTGTGTAGGTCTTCACATACCAGAGTTAATGCTTGGTGGAAGGACATTTTGCAGCCATTACAGCTGTGAATGATTTTGTATAATATTCTACCAAATTTGCACAACTCTTCAGGCAACATACATGTATATCTGATGTTTTTGTCAAAATTGTTTAAGCTCAGTATATTTGGTTGGGAGTCATTGATTGACAGCAATATTGAAAGATGGTTTCAGATTTTCAAGCAAATTTCATTCAGGACTGAGACTTGACCACTCAGGAACACTTAACAATTCTTGGAAAGTCATTCTGGTGTGTCTTTGGCATTAAAATGTGTGTAATTGTCCCACTGAAAAATAGAAGACTGAGGTGGTTTTCCTCTAACGTTTTACCTGGGTTTTGCTCCTTTCATTTTTAACAGGGGTGAAAGTACTATAGATTTACTTTCTTACAGGTAGAATTACATATAGAATCCCTATTAATTTAATAGGATCTCTGTGGACCTAATAGTAAAAATGTGTCGTATTAACTTTTCAAATGTATTACCTTTTAATGAAGAGTCTATTGACGCACCCGTGTGCATCAATCCAAGTAACATACTTTTTTTTTTAAATCCCATCAAAATCTGTCAGTTTAAACTAGAGATATCTCAATCCACCGCACCCCCCAATGTCGGCATTCCACATCTACGTGGAAGGTGCCCGAGATACAGCGGCGTTTGTCAGACCATGAGACATCACGAAAAATTGGTCTTCTCACGAAAAGTCTGTAGCGTCCCAACAGTTGTTTGACAGTCAGATGAAAACATCATGACTGGTTATGCTAATGCCACATTAACCTCTAAAAGTCTAAGACATTGGACAATATCTCTTCTTACATGTCTTTTTATTCTTTCGACTTTATATGGCGGTTGGCAAGCAACTTTAAGGTGCATTAATACAACTGCCTGGAGTGTGGACGTCAGTTCATTTTTCAATCACACACGTGGGTATATGCTCCTAAAAACCAATGAGGAGATTTGCGTGGCGGGACTTGCAAAGCGTTGAGCGTCACAAATATAACTAACTTCTATTTCAGTGCCTGGCCACGCAGACGCTCGCTGTCGCACGCGAGCAGTGTGGGTGCAATGATTGAATAACATGTACTGTATGTGTACATTTATTTTGCAACGCTCGTGCACGCAACGCGAGCAGTGTGGACAGCATGTTGGTCCACTCTGAAATAATTCCCATATCCATACAGTGCACTGTGCAGCGGCCATTTGATGAATGGAAAGAGACATCTGTTACAAACATTCTGTGATTGTCATTCATTAGGCCTACACTTGTAACCTGAATTGATGAGTTCACTGTCCACTCAGCATCTCGTTCTCTGCCACTCATCTCTCTGGCTTCACAAAATGTCACTGTTATCGTCGAACCACATCACATTTTGGAGCGTATTCTACAAGTTTTATAGTCCATTCACTAATTTCAATGAGGGTGACGTGTGTTAATGATAAATAATGAGCATACAGCCTACAGGTTTCTTGACATCTTCGTTTTAAATATTGTGTTGGCTCATGTTCAACCGGTATGGTGTACACATACCCCAGTATTTATTTTGCCGGTACTCCACCTCCAGTCCCTAATGGTGACAAGCATTCCTATGATGCTGGCACCACAATACTTAAAAATCCACTCCTTATGGTGGAGCTCTCCCTTTCTTCAGATAAACTCACACCCCTCCAATTGGCATGCTCAGTCTCAGGTGCTGTGTATGCTCTATATATGTTACAAACTACATTATTCAGTGGCGTGTGCTGTCAGCATAGTGGTGAGGCTTTATGAGTCTATATTAACCGGGTTCGTTGCATGTTGACTCGCTCGTGCTGCACACTGTAACCTACTTGATTACCCACTGGTTGAATCAATGTTGTTTCCACATCGTTTCAATGTTCCCTTCTCTAGGATGTTACCGTACACTCTTAGAAAAAAACGTCTTATCTGTAACCTAAAAGGGTTTTTCTGCTGTCCCCATAAAATAACCCTTTGAAGGACCCTTTTTGGTTGGAGGTAGAACCCTTTCCACACAGGGTTCTACATGGAACCCAAAAGGGTTCTACCTGGGTTCTCCTATGGGGACAGCAGAAGAACCATTTTGGAAGCTATTTTACTAGGAGTGTACAGTATATGCTGGGATTGAACACCTCAACTTCAAGACATATCATACCAGTGCAATTATGAAACTGTTGAATTCACAATCTAATTATACTGGAGTTTTTGTTGTATCATTAATTTTATTCCCCTCACTTTATTCACGAGGCACACACACACACACACACACACACACACACACACACACAAACACACGCTGTAGTTATTACGCTGTAGGTACACCGTTATAAGATAACAAACTTTAAAACAGTATAGTTGCAACTTACCTGCCTGCGAGAGCGGATGGTTGTGCTACAGGATGAATTGTTGGTGCTCGTCATCCTATTTCCTTGGCATGATTCTTTTTTCCACTTTGTGTTTTCCTTGGGGTCAGCCGGCAATGGGTTGAGGAAAAGAATTCTAGCGATAAATCCATACAGAACCGTGGCTAGCATGAGGGGCACCACGTAGAACATGGCAAAGTCCATGAAGTAGATAAATGGCAGGTAAAGATTTCTTGACACTTTGTATTCGCATGAGACCACGGTAATATTGTCGTAAATCAACTCGTTCGTGTCAGACAGATAAAACCACATGGCGCAGTAGAGCGAGGTAAAAGCCCAAACGACCACTATGATTTTCTTTGCTCTTGACAGAGTGCACATAAACTGCGCTTTTATAGGGTGGCAGATGGCTATGTACCGCTCAATAGTGAAAGCGGTGATAGAGCACGAAGACGCGTTGATGCCCAAGTACTGGAAATAAGTGATGCTAAGGCACCCGACGTATCCGTACACCCAGCCTCCTCCATACAAACTCTGTGTAATATTCGGCAGTCCCGCCGCCGTCAGAACCATCAGGTCGGCCACCGCCAAACTCACCAGGTAACAGTTGGTGGGTGTCCGCATGTGTTTGGTTGTAAGAACAACTAGAATCACCATAACATTTCCAACTATTCCTATCCCACAGATGAGAATCACAAAAAATATGCTGACCACTTTGTATTCCATGCTATAATCAGTCCATGGACCAAGCGTCTGGTTATCTGGAATTGAAGTAACATTCTCCATGGTTTAGTTCTGTCCAGTTCACTTGGAGGAGTAATTCATTTCAGACACAGGCTTTACATTTAAAATAGCCTCAAGAGAGCTCCCTTTAAAAATCTATTAGTTCCAAAACCAAGTCATTATTCAATAAAGTATTTTGTATTACTTATCCAACATAAAAGCAAACTAATTCCATGAGGTTATGAAAGAGATATATATATATATATCATACAAAATCGAGCGAGCAAAACATATTCGATGAATACGAAGACCAGGTTTGGATTTTAGTGCCGTTTACCCATGTTTTAGTCCTCTTTTATGCACGAAGTTAGGCAAACTGCCAGTAAAAGCAAAGAGGTAAAGTAAATAGATGTGACATGGCACGCGCAACTCCAGTCTGAGAAGACTGCCTTGTCATTACGCACAGAGCTCCAAAGAGCGTCTTGACTGTGACTTTACTCTCTACCAGCTGTTCTGATAGTGTGGTTGTAGCCAACAGAAAAGCCGTGTAGGCATGCATGATAGAGCAAGGACTTCAAATGTAACAATGGACTTAAGACATGTACAGTGTAAAAAAATGTACTCTTTGGAAAAGCCTAAAACAATAAATTTTAGAAAACTACGTTTGTGTGAAACTAAATATATAAACCAAATATATGATTCAATGCCAACTGTTACATTTGATTATTACTAAACCTACATTTCAAGTTACAAATCTGTAAAATCCTACTCAAATTGGACTTTTCAGATGTATTGGCTATCTAAATGTCTTGCTTGGACATCATGGCATCACACATGTTCAGTGTCTTTCTCTTCCTTGCAGTGACCTCCCAGCTAGCACATAACATTCTGAGAACTATATGTTTCATAGGGCTTGGGGAGAGAGTGGTTGTCCTATGGCTATTTTGCGAAAAACCTTCCCTCAACTTTCTGGGGACGGTGCAGGATAGTTGCTTGGCTTAGGAACATTATCAGCACGTTTAAGGAACTTGACCCAAAAACATGTATATTGGTATTTTATTACTTTAAACAGAATTAAACATTTTGGAAATGTTCTAGGAAATTTGTCCAACTGGTTTGATGTTGGCAATGTTCTCAAATAGTTCAGAAACAACGTTCTTCGGTGGGAATTTCAGTGCTTCAACATAAATGTTTCCTGCAGGTTTCCTCTTGGTTCTATTTAAATTTGGGTTCAACAGAACATTCTAGGAATGTTTTTTTATTTAACCCTTATTTTACCAGGTAAGTTGACTGAGAAAACATTCTCGTGTACAGCCTAGACTTGGGGATTAGTTACAGGGGAGATGAATGAGCCAATTGGAAGCTGGGGGTGATTAGGTAGCTATGATGGTATGAAGGCCAGATTGTGAATTTAGCCAGGACACTGGGGTTAACATCCCTAGTCTTACGATAAGTACCATGGGATCATTAGTGACCACAGAGAGTCAGGACACCCGTTTAATGTCCCATCCGAAAGACAGCACCATACACAGGGCAATGTCCCCAAACACTGCCCTGGGGCATTTGGAAATGTATTTTAGACCAGAGGAAAGAGTTTCGCCTACTGGCCCTCCATCACCACTTCCAGCAGCAGATGGTCTCCCAACCAGGACCAACCCTGATTAGGTTCAGAGGCAAGCCAGCCAGCACTGAACATACTTTTGCCCTCTGGTTAAACCTAAAAAAGAACAAACTAATTAAAATAACATCAAATTGATCAGAAATACAGTGTAGACATTGTTAACGTTGAAAAATGACTACTGTAGCTGGAAATGGCTGATTTGTTATGGAATATCTACATAGGCGTGCAGAGGTCCATTATCAGCAACCATCCCTCCTGTGTTCCAATGGCACGTTGTGTTAGCTACTCAAAGTTTATCATTTTAAAAGGCTAATTGATCATTAGAAAACCCTTTTGACGTTACGTTAGCACAGAACTGTTGTTCTGATTAAAGAAGCAATAAAGCTGGTCTTCTTTAGACTAGTTGAGTATCTGGAGCATCAGCATTTGTGGGTTCGATTACAGGCTCAAAATGGCCAGAAACAAAGACCTTTCTTCTGAAACTCGTCAGTCTATTCTTGTTCTGAGAACTTAAAGCTAATCCATGCGAGAAATTGCCAAGAAACTGAAGATCTCATACAACGCTGTGTGCTACTCCCGTCACAGAACAGTGCAAACGGTTTCTAACCAGAATAGAAAGAAGAGTGGGAGGCCCCGGTGCACAACTGAGCAAGAGGACACATACATACGCCTCACAAGTCCTCAACTGGCAGCTTCATTAAATAGTACATTCAAAACACCAGTCTCAAAGTCAACAGTGAAGTGACTTTTTTTTTTGCTTTTCTTTAAAAAACAAGTACATTTCTAAGTGACCCCAAACCTTTGAACGGTAGTGTATATATTTTTTCATGTTTTATCAAGTAGATATTTCACTTTGGAATAACCATTTTAAATTGGGTTACAAGCAATTAAATCGATTTCCTCTTAATCAAGATATTAAGTTGGTTCCATTGCATGAATAAATGACTCCAATCACTTTCTTTACATCAGACTTTCACCATAACTGATTAGAATACAGTAACCAAATGACGGCAATTTCATCAATGGAAACCTTTCCAGGATTTTTTGTATCACATGACTTATGCAGATATAATTTAAATTCAGTGTTGGCAGAGAATGTATAATCATGAAAAAACACAACACCTGAAATGACATTCCCTCTCACGGTTGGCCAAAAGTTACTAAGCGAAGGCCATGTCCCCATTAGGCCACGCCTCCAACTCTTATGATATTTTACCACCGCTACTTTGCACCCATCGCTATGCAATGCGATGCGCATTAAGTGTTGTAAGGAATTGAGAAGCATCAACTCAATTTAAAAAATCACATTGATCTGTCAAATTTCGTATTTGATTTCAGACAAATTGAATTGAATAGGTTGAACGAACCAAAGTTTAGTTTTGAATCAGAGTGTCTAAATGACTCAAATGTACAGTACCAGTCAATAGTTTGGACATATCTAATCATTCCAGGTTTTTAAAATATTTTTTATATTTTCTACATTGTAGAATTAATAGCGAAAGACATCAGAACTATGAAATAACACATATGGAATCATGTTGTAACCAAAAAAGTGGTAAACAAATCAAAATATATTTTATATTTGAGATTCTTCCTTTGCCTTGATGACAACTTTGCACACTCTTGTTGAAGGTTATTTCATATATTTAACCCCTTTTTTGGGTAGGTACAAAACTTCCTTAATACTTCCATACATTTCTTGAAACCGGTACCGGTTACCACCATTGTGTTTGTGAGAGTCTCCCCTTTCCATAGAGTGGTCATAATAGTTTGTAAGTCAAACTGTTCAGACGCTAAATATGTTTTTGTATCATGGTCTGACAAACACCGCTCTAGCTCTGCCACCTTTCACCACAGATGTGGAAGTGTTTACATACACATAGGTTGGAGTCATTAAAACTAGTTTTTCAACCACTCCACAAATTTCTTGTTAACAAACTATAGTTATGGCAAGTCGGTTAGGACATCTACTTTGTGCAAGACACAAGTCATTTTTTCAACAATTGTTTACAGACAGATTATTTCACATATAATTCCCTGTATCACAATTCCAGTGGGTCATAAGTTTACTGTGCCTTTAAACAGCTTGGAAAATTCCAGAAAATTATGTCATGGCTTTATAAGCTTTTGACAGGCTAATTGACATCATTTAAGTCATTTAGAGGTGTACCTGTGGATGTATTTCAAGGCCTACCTTCAAACTCAGTACCTCTTTGCTTGACATCATTGGAGAACATAAAGAAATCAGCCAAGACTTCAAAATAAAAATTGTAGATCTCCACAAGTCTGGTTCATCATTGGGAGCAAATTCCAAATGCCTGAAGGTACCAAGTTCATCTGTACAAACAATAGTACGCAAGTATAAACACCATGGGACCACGCAGCAGTCATACCGCTCAGGAAGGAGACGCGTTCTGTCTCCTAGAGATGAACGTACTTTGGTGCAAAAAAGTGCATAATCAATCCCAGAACAACAGCAAAGGACCCTGTGAAAATGCTGGAGGAAACAGGTACAAAAGCACCTATATCCACAGTAAAACGAGTCCTATATCGACATAACCTGAAAAGCCGCTCAGCAAGGAAGAAGCCACTGCTCCAAAACCACCATAACAAAGCCAGACAACAGTTTGCAACTGCACATGGGGACAAAGATCGGACTTTTTGGAGAAATGTCCTCTGGTCTGATGAAAAATATATATATTTGGCCATAATGACCGTTGTTATGTTTGGAGGAAAAAGGGGGAGGCTTGCAAGCCGAAGAACACCACCCCAACCATGAATTACGGGGTGGAGGCATAATGTTGTAGGGGTGCTTTGCTGCAGGAGGGACTGGTGCACTTCACAAAATAGATGGCATCATGAGGTAGGAAAATTATGTGGATATATTGAAGCATCATCTCAAGACATCAGTCAGGATTTTAAAGCTTTGTCACAAATGGGTCTTCCAGATGGACAATGACCCCAAGCATACTTCCAAAGTTGTGGCAAAATGTCTTAAGGACAACAAAGTCAATGTATTGGAATGGCCATCACAAAGCCCTGACCTCAATCCTATAGAAAATCTGTGGGCAGAACTGATAAAACATGTGCATGCTAGGAGGCCTACAAACCTGACTCAGTTCCACCAGCTCTGTCAGGAGGAATGGACCAAAATTCACCCAACGTATTGTGGGAAGCTCATGGAAGACTACCTGAAACGTTTGACCCAAGTTAAACAATTTTAAGGCAATTCTACCAAATACTAATTGAGTGTATGTAAACTTCTGAACCACTGGGAATGTGATGAAAGAAATAAAAGCTGAAACAAATCCTTCTCTCTACTATTATTCTGACATTTCACATTCTTAAAATAAAGTGGTGATCCCGACTGACCTAAAACAGGGCATTTCTACTACGATTAAATGTCAGGAATTGTGAAAAATTGAGTTTAAATGTATTTGACTAAGGTGAATGTAAACATCTGACTTTAACTGTAGGCGGATGCGGTGGATTGAAAGGGATCCAATGCAAAAAATGATGTTGCTAGTCTAAATTGGCACATTTTGATGGGGATTTTATGTTAGTGAGATTGACGTACGGGTTCATCAATCGACTCTAAGGGGTTTTAAGCACAATAAATGTGTAGCATGTTCCACGAATTGCATTTATAACATATCACACAAATTGCAATGGCTGAATGGCTGAAAAAGTGAATGCTGATAATGCATCAATTAGTTAACAGTCTTGTCCGCTGAGACCCATCTGCTCCTGTGTGTTATTACTCTATTATTGTCATGACTCTATTGACCCATTCCGTATCAGTAGCGTGATAAATATATTATGTAGCAGAATATCATCACAATGTGACAGAAGTATAGCCGTCCTCACAGGCAGAGTTCAGGAGGTTAAGATCACACATTTTTCAAAGTACAGATGGAGAGAGACTTAATTATAACTGGACACCCTTAGCACAATACATGTAATATAGGGGTTCAAGATGACCTCAGTCTAATAAGTTATCGATACAGATTGAAGGGTTGATTTGGGGCATCGAATCCCAAGGCTGATGTGATAAATCTCTGGGTTGACATCAATCAAATGGTTGCTGTTGTCAATATGTCAGGTTACTGCTATTGTGCCCTGGAGCAAGGTACTTGTTCTTTCCAGTCTGCCGTGGGTGGTGTGTTGGGTTCTGTTACAGCAAAAAATAACAATCAATGTGCAAATGGCCAATAAAAATATCCCGTTCTAAAACCTCACTGTGATTGGACATTTAAGCATTATTCAGTAAGAGAATAGTTATAGTTAATATATTAATATACCACACCACCTAAATAATAGTGATGGACACCGCTCACAAAACAAATGTGACTTGATCAATGGAGTGTTCTCATAATCACATAGGTGTGATTCTGCAGGTACTCACAAGTGTTATTAGAATGGGCTTTCACTGCCATCTTATGGACAAATTGCAAATAGAAGGACATGGGGAAATGCATCCACAAAAACTGTGTGCTTTTGTTTTGGTCAAGGAATACCTAAAGAGATATGAAACACAATATGGAATCAGGACTCTTAACACAGCCCCCCCACATTTGCCCACAGAACAACCTCAATTTATCAGGGCATGGACTGAATGAAGGGGATAAGACAAGTTAAAGAAAGATTTTTAAGCCTTGAGACAATTGAGACATGGATTGTGTATGTGTGCCGTTCAGAGGGTGAATGGGCAAGACAAAAGATTTAACCCTTGTGTAGCCTTAACATTCTGTATACTCCCCTTGTCCTAAAGGTTTAAAAAAAATGACCCGCCTTCACTAAACCCCTAAAATAAAGCAGCTTAATTGAATAATAAACTCCAAATCTATTTTGCATGAAGAAACAACCTGTCATTCATCACAAACTTTGTGAATATCTGGGTTTTCCCTCTTCACAATGCAGAAAGACTGCATTTAATCAGTGGACACCACTCATTTTTCTTAAAACACACCTGTCATAATTATTCTTTTTTTTTTAATACTAAAGTAGAGGTTTATTATTATTACTATTATCATTGCCAATAGTACTGCATAGATGTAAGCATACATTTTCTATCACTTGTATAGCCTAAGAAAGTATCAGAAATGTGCAGAAAGTAGTTTTGAATGCATTTTATTGAAGGGAAACAATAACAGTCTTGAACTTTTAATAAAATAAGATAATAGATACAAAATAAAAATGTGAAAGAACAGAGGCTGCTGTGCGGGGGAGGCACTCCCTTCTTTGAATGTGTGGGGTTATAAGTGCCTTCCCCCGCTGCTCCAGGAACACCTTCCTCTTGTTCCACTTATCTTGCATCCAGGTAGGGTTGATCTTGTTACATATCACGAACGCATTGTATGAGGACACATTAATGATGTTATGGAAGATGACCAGAGGCCAGCGGGCAGTCATCCTCCTGCAGCTGTGAGTTCCAATCCCCTTGTCCAGGTTGTCCACGCCTCCTTTGTTGTGGTTGTATTCCAGGATGATGGCTGGCTTCCTGTCTTCACGATCACTGATCTCAGCCGTTTTGTGCAGTGTGCTCAGGAGGACCACATTCTTGTTCCTCTTTGGGAGGTAAGAAACTAGAGTGGTGGTGGGGGTGAAGGAAAACTTTGATGAGATGGCATTTATCCCACTTGTTGCAAGGAGTGCAACGGGGAGCTCAGGCTTGTTCATTCTAGCTGTGGTAACCATGGTGATCTTCCTCTTCGGGAGCTGCTGGCTGAGTTCAATCAGTAGCACACATAATCTCAATTTCTCATTGTGTGTGTGTATGTGTGTGTGTCTTTGTGGTTTTTGTGGTGTGTAAATGATTTTATAACTGCCGTGTCAAAATTACCCTGAGACAATCTTTGTACCCTGGTGGTGCACAGCTTTCATGGAAATATGAACAAAGGCGATGTTTTACTTTTTCTAATGTTGGGGTCACTCTGGGAAAAGTAATCAAATTTCAAGTTGAAAAAAATTAATTTAGGGGGTTTTCTCTGCTGTTCAACATAGTGGCGGGTCATTTTTCACCCTTAAGATAACACAAGGGTTATGTGCCTTTGAACATTGTATGGTAGTAGGTGCCAGGCCCACCGGTTTGATTGTGCCAAGCAAGAACTGTAATGTTGCTGGGTTTTTCATGCTCAAGTTTCCCGCGAGTAACAAGAATGGTCCACTACCCAAAGGGCATCCAGCCAACTTGGTGTCAACATGGGCCAGCATCCCCGTGGAATGCTTTAGACACCTTGTAGTACATGCACCAAAGAATTGAGGCTGTTCTGAGGGCAAAAGGGGATGCAACTCAATATTTTAATGTTTCAGTGTATTTTCAAAAATAGTCAAACTGTCAATTGAATCCCCAAACTGTTTTGGTATCAATTCAATGGCACTCTTGCAAAATGGTAATGTTATTATAGAGGAAGAGGTAAAAAATGCTATTGTTCCCTTTGTTTTTCACCATGTGGACAAGTTTCATCTATTATCACCAAACATATTTCAATTTCTGACCTGTTGCATTCTCTCAGGAGGGGGTATTCCTTTAGGCTAAATAATCTCCTGGGTGTGTTTGCTGAGCAAGTCATCTGAAATATAATTAAAATGTTGGGGTCATAGGTGACTGGCTGTGATGGATTGTCATTAATCTTAAACTGACACGTGAATGTGTATCTGACTATTGCAGGGTTGTCAGGTAGGAGTCCACAAATTTATGAATATCTATCTATTCTAAAGCTTCGACTTTGATGTAATTCTATTTCATCCTAATTCACAGAATGATTTATTACAGAGCATTTTGTGAGAACATTCCTTTTCAAATCTAACTTTCAAGCTAAACTTCACAACAACAAAAATATTACTTTTTTTATATTTCATATTTGCAGTGGTTTCTTTGCCAACAGACTTCTCAAGGTTTGGCATGTTTCGTCTCCAAAAATGAACGACATTTGGCCTGAAGTAAAGCTTATTTAATTTGACTAATGAACAAAACCTATCCCTGCTTCCAACCTGTGTGTTTTCCATAATAAACAGCTTTCCTGCAAAAGTATGCTCTGCATACAAAACACCAAAGAGCTGTTTGTATGACCTAATGCTAAAATCCCAATGACATGGTTTGATCACGATAATAGCAAACATTGCTCTCTCTAAAACAAGATTTGCAACTGTATGTACTGTTATAATTAGATGCAGTAAAATTGTTTAAATGTCACGAAGAGATAGGACTAATATTTCAGTTGCATAGACATTTAGGGGCAAGCCATACCATAGCACAAAACAGCTACCAGATAAATTAGTATGCAAAGCAAGCCATGCTATGGTAGAGGCCTTAATTGATAGCATTAAATTAATTATAATGCAGAGAGTGCGAGTAGATGGAAAATAATATTAAATGATCCCTGCCTAGAAAGTTTAATCAAATGAGTAGCATGAGTTAATGATTGTTGCAAGTTTTATATCTCGTTATCTTTTCATCAAAAGATGAATGTCTTCTTTAAGCTGCCAATCTGGTTCACACACACACACACACACACACACAAACACACACACACACACACGCACACACACACACAAACACACAAACACACACACACACACACACACACACACACACACACACACACACACACACACACACACACACACACACACACACACACACACACACACAGCCTTCCTGTGTTTGCTTTCATCTTTTGAGGTGTATTCCTTCTGAAAGAGATACAAAAGCTGATTGATATTCAGATGAGAGAAAACAGCACTACATTGTGAGAAGTTACAACATAATCCATAGTATACATGTCAGGGCAAGACCTTGGTTCAATTAGAAAAACCATTCAAGGAACCTTCAGTGCCAACTACTGAATATTTTATGACCTTGTCTAACTGTCAACCTCTACAACCGCTCTCGGATGCCCAACCTTTTAGTCCTTCATTTCTCTCTACTAATCCCTTTCTCTCTATTATACTCCCTCCTTTTCTGTCTCTAATGGAAAAATAATATACTCCAATTTTAATTTTCTCGTAATGCTCTAGCCAACCGGCCTTGTCCTCCCCTGAAAGACGTTGTCAAAACATCTCAAATGCAGCTAAGGTTTGCGTGCCAACCCTCCAAAACAATCTCTAAGGCATACGCCACTGAGCCACCTGCTTATTAATAATCCACCAAGAATTGGCCTTTAGATGCCCAGAGGCTGATGCTTGATCATATTTCCTTCCGTACACTTGAAATTGCTCAAAAAAAGGTAATTGAAATGAGTAAAATAGATTAACCTAATCATACAGTATATAATCACATGACATGGGCATGTAGGAGGCTGTTTCGTGTTTACATTAGCTTGTTAATGTTGAGTGCTTAGGTTTTAGACTTAGGGCTTATGTTCTATTTATGTACAGTACAATGCCCGCACCTCCTTGCCATAACAAATAACTAAATACCACAACCCAGCTATACTGCAATAATAAGTATGATGTTTTATGAAAAGCGTCTTGACTGTTAAAGTCCATAAATATTCTTTAAACATCCAGCATACTTGCTTGTAAATATCCTTTGCTATTTTGATGTTGTTTTGTAATATGTTACTTTGTCTTTATTGTGATCGCTGCAAAAAGAATTGTCTCTTTGAGGACACGAATGTTTTCTGAATCTGAATCTAAATGTGTTATTCCCTAAAGATAATGCACACCCTTAAGAAGTGTCATATACTTGTTTATAATCGACAGTGGCTTGCGAAAGTATTCACCCCCTTGGCATTTTTCCTATTGGGGGTTTGTGTCATTTCATTTACACAACATGCCTACCACCTTGAAGATACAACATATGTTTTATTGTGAAACAAACAAGAAATAAGACACAAAAGCTAAAAAATTCAGCGTGCATAACAATTCACCCCCAAAGTCAATACCTTGTAGAGCCAGCTTTTACAGCAATTACAGCTGCATGTCTCTTAAGGTATGTCTCTATAAGCTTGGCACATCTAACCACTGGGATTTTTGCCCATTCTTCAAGGCAAAACCGCTCCAGCTCCTTCAAGTTGGATGGGTTCCGCTGGTATACAGCAATCTTTAAGTCATAACACAGATTCTCAATTGGATTGAGGTCTGGACTTTGACTATGCCATTTCAAGACATGTAAATGTGTCCCCTTAAACCACTCAAGTGTTGCTTTAGCAGTTCGCTTAGGGTCATTGTCCTGCTGGAAGGTAAACCTCTGTCCCTGTCTCAAATCTCTGGAAGACTGAAAAAGGTTTCCCTCAAGATTGTCCCTGTATTTAGTGCCATCCATCACTCCTTCAATTCTGACCAGTTTCCCAGTCCCTGCCGATGAAAAACATCCACACAGCATGATGCTGCTACCACTATGCTTCACTGTGGTGATGGTGTTCTTGGGGTGATGAGTGGTGTTTGGTTTGTGCCAGACATCGTGTTGTCTTTGATGTCCAAAAAGCTCAATTTTAGTCTCATCTGACCAATGTACCTTCTTCCATGTGTTTGGTGAATCTCCCACATGCCTTTTAGTCAACATCAAATGTGTTTTTTTCTTTAAGCAATGCCTTTTTTTCTGGCCACTCTTCTGTGCCCAGCTCTGTGGAGTGTACGGCTTAAAGTGGTCCTATGGACAGATACTCCAATCTCCACTGTGAAGCTTTGCAGCTCCTTCAGGGTTATTGTTGGTCTCTTTGTTGCCTCTCTGATTAATGCCCTCCTTGCCTGGTTTGTGAGTTTTGGTGGGCGGCCCTCTTTTGGCAGGTTTGTTGTGGCGCCATATTCTTTCCATTTTTTTAATAATGGATTTAATGGTGCTCCAAGGGATGTTCAAAGTTACAGATATTTTTTTGTAACCCAACCCTGAACTGTACTTCTCCACAATTTTGTACCTGACCTGTTTGGAGAACTCCTTGGTCTACATGGTTTCACTTGCTTGGTGGTGCCCCTTGCTTAGTGATGTTGCAGTCTCTGGGGCCTTTCAGAACACAGGTATATTGAGATCATGTGACATATCATGTGACACTTAGATTGCACACAGGTTGACTTTATTTAACTAATTATGTGACTTCTGGAGGTAATTGGTTGCACCAGATCTTATTTAGGGGCTTCATAGCAAAGGGGGTGAATACATATTGTAACGATATTCTTCGTCTTCCACTAATGAGACCAATGCGCAGCGTGGTATGTGTTCATGATGTTTATTGACTGAACACTGAAAATACAAAATTACAACGTGAAATAAATGAAAACCGAAACAGTCCTGAAAGGTGCAGAAAACACTAGACAGAAAATAATCACCCACAAAACACAGGTGGGAAAAGGCTACCTAAGTATGGTTCTCAATCAGAGACAACGAACAAGACCTGCCTCTGATTGAGAACCATACCAGGCAAAACACATAAACACAACATAGAAAAAGAACATAGACTACCCACCCCAACTCACGCCCTGACCATACTAAAACAAAGACATAACAAAGGAACTAAGGTCAGAACGTGACAGTACCCCCCCCCCCCAAAGGTGCGGACTCTGGCCGCAAAACCTGAACCTGTAGGGGAGGGTCTGGGTGGGCGTCTGTCCGCGGTGGCCAGCACCCCGCAGGCATAGGACGCACTGCAGCCTCCCAGCGCCCTGGAGACAAAACAGCACGCAGCACCGGCGCAGGGTACCCTGGGCCGAAACGGCGTACCGGAGACCAAACACGCTGGGCTGGCACAACACGCCTTGGCTGGATGCCCACTCTCATATGGCACTTGTGCAGGGTTGGCCTATAGCACCCCGGGCTATGAACGCGTACTGGCGACACCGTGCGCTTGACCGCATAACACGGTGCCTGACCAGTACTGCGCTTCTTGCGTTAAGCACGAGGAGTGGGCTCAGGTCTCCAACCTGACTCTGCCACACTCCCCCTGTGCAAATGAATTACTTAAAAATCATACAATGTGATTTTCTGGATTTTTGTTTTAGATTCCGTCTCTCACAGTTGAAGTGTACCTATGATAAAAATGACAGACCTCTACATGCTTTGTAAGTAGGAAAACCTGCAAAATCGGCAGTGTATCAAATACTTGTTCTCCCCACTGTATGCACGCACCACTTTTCCATATTTTATTTATTATCATTTTTTAAAACAATATTTTATTTCACTTCACCAATTTAGACTATTTTGTGTATGTCCATTACATGAAATCCAAATAAATATTAATTTAAATTACAGATTGTAATGCAACAAAATAGGAAAAACGCCAAAGGTGATGAATACTTTTGCAAGTCACTGTACAGCCCATTCTCCCTTTGGATGTGCCAGTGGCAAGAGACACTCTATGAAGATGTACTGGCCTCTGGGTTGCTGTCTTTGCCGCATGCAAGGTGTTTGTCCTTGGCGGAGTGGTGTAGCCTAGCTGTAGCAGATAACACCTGATGGTCTGTAAATCTTAGACAAGTACACAGTCATATACTGTATCAGCTCTGTTCATACTTGGAATAGACAGCAGCCTGGCCACTCTCATAATGCAGGGTCATGATACATCAAGCCATGACTGGGCAGTATTGCTTCCCAAACTTTGCTGGAACGACTGGCTAGATTAATCACTTCCCTCCTCTCTCCTCCAGCCTCATCTGTTAAATGGTAGCTTATTGGGCCATGGGCCAAAGTCCTTCACCCTATACTGCCACTGGTCTGCTGGTGATTGGGCAATTCTGTCTGATTCTGTTGTCTGTTTGTGCTCTGAATGTATAGTTGGCTCTCTGATATTTGCATGGCCTCAATAGCTTTGAATTGTGGTGCATGGGACACAGCTGAATAAAGGGATAGGATTATACTAACAAATGTGCAGGTGGATGTGACAATGGCATCGATTGAAATGCAAAGTGTTGTCATTCAGGAAAATCATTGTACTGTATCTTTTAGATTGCTTTAAAGCTTTACAAAGATGAGGATGGACTCAGAATATGTGAATTAATGACATGTACTAAAATGTTCAGGGCTAACTCTCTAGATTAAACATGGATTAAATGATGCCTTTGACATAGTGACCACTAATCTTCCATGGGGCCAGGACACAGATTGTTGTGCCAATAACCGAAAGGGAGAATCCCTGAGCAGACAATGTACAAAATCTGTCGTTCTGCCCCTGAGGAAGGCAGTTGACCCCCAAGAACTACTGCTCCCCGGGAGCCGATGAAGGCAGCCACCCGCACCTCTCTGATTCAGTGCGGAAGACACATTTCAGTTGAATGCATTCAGGTCTACAACTGAATAGATGCTCCCTTTCCCTTTCCCACGTGTGGTTTAATTGACAATTCACCTTGGCTATGGTTTAAACCTATGCATGTTTTCTCTTGATGCAACCAAGCATCTACACGAAGTACACATCTTGAGCAGATTATTAACACAGCTCTAGTAACGTTAATGGACATTTGATCAAATAAACGATATCGAATTTCCATAAGGTTGATACTTTAGGGGCAACATTATTTTAGCAATATTTATATAAGTCCATATGGAATTCAAATGCAGAGGTCCATAAAAATTAAATCCCCTCTGGTGTGTGTTTATTTGACTGCACACTGGAGTAATCTGCATCTGTTCAAGGGTACCGGGGGTAGCCAGCTCATGTCAACACCATAGCGAGGCAGTTTAAACCTTGCGTGGGAGGGAGGGACTACAGCGAAAATCTTTCCTCTCACGCAGACGAGGACTCTAACATCATGTAGGCTACATTTTTGTTAAAGCCATTTAGTCATCGATCTATTATGATTATTCGATACAAAGTATTCTGGGATATGAAGAAAGTTCGACGTAATGAATTCTGAAGAAGTAAGTGCTTTTATATGAATTATTTCCTGAAATACAGTAGTTTATATTAGCTGAGCAGACTAAACAGATGCGCTGTGGCTATAGAGAAGACAACGCTATGCATGCTCCAAATACACATCGCAAAAACTATCACCTTATTTGATGAATCTTCAATATTTCACAGCGATATTGTGAAGAAGCATATTGCAAGGCGTGGAAAGCGTTTTATCTACTTCAAAACATCCCTCTTTCTCACACAAAACAGCCTACTGAAATGATTTAACTCCATAACAGCCTATTGGAAATTGTATGTGCCCTATGATACAGTTATATACACTTCTCATGACTAGGTATAGTGAAGAGTGTGTTCTTCCATAATATGATAGACATGTTTGAAAAATAATTACAGATCATCTGTGGGTTTACGGGATTGCGCACTAATTGGGTACGGCTAATCTGTCACTTTAATCGGTTTGTATACATGGAGCAAATTATTTAAACCCAAACAATTGTCAATTTTTGGACTAAGTATTTCTGATAACATCATGAGCATACGTGCTCAAAATGCGCTTGAAACGCCACAAATTACGCACAGGTGGCTGCCGATTTCTCTATGCAATAATGTGATAGTTTGTAATAATCAGCCCCTATGTGACATCTGATTTGTCAATTATTTCTCATCAGGAATGCAGCGGACTGAGAACGCCGTGGAGAAATAATTGAAGTGAACCAGCGGAAAGAATCGAATGGCTTCTGTAGAGCTGCTTTATATAGATAAGGAAGGAAGAGGCAGACAACCCGTTCTTCCCTGCGTCCTTGACTGGGCTTCCAATCCGGTGCATGTTCGTAAAGCTATCAGTTCAGCCGGAGGGGCGCTCTCTATTTTAGCTCCGGGCTGCAAAGGACTGTGTAATTCAACACCAAGGACGGTTCCCCATAACCGAGGTCCGCATCCTAAACACCGTCACCCTGCGGTGGAGAAGGTCAACGTGTGCTGCGACGAAGAATTAGATACATCTTTCACCTACGTCGACGAGAATGTGAATTTGCGCCTGGCAAGCCCTGTGGAAAGTGGGGAAAGTATCCACAAATCCTGGTGTAGGCCTAATGACTGTGCGAGCGACATTCGGCCGGAGGGGTTGCATGAGCTCTCTCTAATGTCAGATGATGATCTCGCATCAGAAAATTCGGGGGCATCTGTAGATTACGGTTTTATAAGCGCGGTCACTTTCCTAGTCACCGGGATCTCGTTAGTAATTATATCCTATGCAGTCCCTCGCGAGGTCAAAGTGGACCCGGAGAGCGTGTCCGCGAGGGAGATGGAGAGGCTGGAAATAGAAAGTGCCAGGGTAGGGGCACACCTGGATAGGTGCGTGATAGCAGGGCTTTGCCTACTGACGCTGGGCGGGGTAGTGCTGTCCACTCTGCTAATGATATCTATGTGGAAGGCAGAGATGTACAGGAGAAAAGCCTTTGCATATTCCAAGCACTCGGGAAACTGTATGGCTCCATCATTTTAAAAACGAGATCTAGCCCTAGTCGGTCGTCCGCGCACCTGTCTATGAAGGAAGAGATAGATGAGACCTTGAATTAAAACGCTATCCTGTTGAGAAACGACTTTGCCTTGTGTTACTAAGACAGAGCAACACAATACAGCATGATGCAGGTACTCCAGACCCAAAGCTTGCAACCTGAACCCATCAGTCGGTCTGCCTACAGAACATTAGCTTAACTGTTAAAATATTCATTTGTTTTAATATTCAAGGTGATGAAATATTAATTGTCTTATACTATCATCTCCATATAATTGAATGGACATGCAAGGTATAGGCTTATTTAACCAGGTAAGCAAATTAACAAAATGATACAGAATGAATAAGCATGACAACAAAAATTATGTTTTTTTAAGAACTTGTTATTGGAAATGGAAAATGCTGGGTCACATTATTAAGGTGATCCGTGTTTTATGTGAAAGTGTCCGACAGTCAGTAATATGATGCCTACACATATGTTAGAGGGAAACGTGTCTGTCCCATGAGTTTAGAAAGTGAGATGTATTAGCCTAGTCCAGTGCACCATATCAAATCTGATAAGACAGAATCTGCTCAGTGGTGCACATGCTAACATCCAATGACCTTTTTTACTTCCTCAATGTGGGTGAGCATAATTCTCACTGTGGTTTCGCACTGTGTGTGTATGGGGGGGGTCACTTAATCACACATGAAAGACTTGCCCCAGTTTATAAAGCTGCACTGTGCTGTGCTGTACTGCACTGTACACTTCAAAGATCATACTTACTTCTAATGTACTGTACCTGCAGTAAATGCAATTATCATAACTTGAATGATCACGCAACATGAGAACTCACTGGATCACAATATAACAATGTAATTAATAGGTATCTTTAAGAGAAATGGAGTTTTAATTTATAGGCTAGGCCTACGCTACCAATGTTTTTATTATAGACTACTAATGGACGTACATCCTACGACACTCTAAACCGTATTGTATTCCTTTGAGAAGTCTCAGATATGCCTTTAAAATGTTACTGGAATTGGGATCTGTTTCTTTTTAACAAACCAGAAATGATGGGTGCAACAAAAACAGAAAGTGTTCTATTCAGTTCATAGAACTGTTGGTTGAGAATGATTTTCTTTATGGTGAAGTGAGACACATCACCACTATAATTTGCAATCATCTCTGTATTGTGGGCCTACTACAGTAGCCTATAAGACAAGAGGCATCAAAGGAAACTTGACACCTTGAAAATGGTTCCATCATTGCTCCACCTCTGATTTCAATTCTTCTAAGCCGTTCTTCAGAATCACAAGTGTTTGCCTCCAGGGAAAAGATGCTCTTTGGTTACCACTAGAAACAGCTAATTCATGTTGTCATTTTGTGGGGCAAATTCATTTTGTTGGCTATTAATTACGCTTCCATTCGTTTGCTCTCATCATGTGTTTTCCATACTGTTCGATGATGCATATACGGTAATGGAATAAAATATTCACCCCAAGAACTACAGAAACATGGTGAGACTGTTGTTACTTTAACTGTAATGAGACCCTGTCTTTTGTGACAGTTGCGTAGTTATGGCTAATGTATGGTACCAGTAGTACTACAGAAAAATACTGGTAGTGTAACTATACAGTAGCAGACTGATGGTGAAACATAAACTCTTCAACTCACTGCATTACTTTATGCCTGTCCTAAGTACCTTTAACATCACACGACCAAGCCTAGTTGGATTAGATTTTTAGCAGACGCTCTTATCCAGAGCAATTTACAGTAACAAGTGCATACATGTTCATATTTGTTTGTACTGGTCCCCAGTGGGAATCGAATCCACAACCCTGGCATTGTTAGTGCCATGCGCTACCAACTGAGCTACACGGGATGGCAAGTTTACCTCAATCTAAATACCTCCAGTGGAAAAGCACTTTCCTTGTTCCCTCTTCCCTTTTCACTTCTAGGATGCATCCCAATAATCTCTCCTTTATTTTGAAGTGTGCACTTCCCTTAATTGATTTGACAGGAAATGACAGTCATAAGAAAATCCTCTAGCCCATGTCTACACCAATCCAATGCTTTTAAATTTGTGGGGAGTAGTGACCGGGAGCACAACTCAGGAAGAAGGAGACATTATTGGGACATACTCCTTATTCTCTGGTCACAGAGGGGTATCTGCACCAGAGAAACAGGGTGTTTTGGGAGTTAAAGGAGAATAAAGTGCCAAATCAGAGAACTTTCCGGAAAGTTATTTAAAAATATATATATTTCTGTACATTCAAGATTAATATGTTTGGAAGCAAGGAGATGAAGAGGGGAGAGGCCACCAGATGCAAGGAAAGATAATAGAGAATGCTATCTCAATTTCGATTTGCTCGATTCCTCACATCCTCTCTCTTTGCCAACTCGATTCCTCCCATTCTATCTCTTTGCCTTCCTCCCAACCATATTGGAGGAGAAGGTCTAAGGTCCCTCCCCTCTGACTTTATTCTCCAATACATTTTCAAAAGGAGGCGAGGTGGAGGATGTGAGAGATCCCTTCCTCCTTGTTGACATAGAGCTGTACAGCTCCCACCATACCTTCATCTCTCTGCCATCCAAATGTCTCTAAGGGATTTTGATCAGGGATTTGCTCAGTGCAACAGCATTTTACAAGTCAAGCTCAAGTGTGTTTCCAGAGGTTTCATGCATAAGCTCTTTATCCGTGAGAGAGCGCTTCACAGCTGAGACACACCGATTGATATTTTGTAGGTCCCTGTGAAGATCTGTCCAGGTTAGACAGGATCTGAGACAAGAGAGAGGGGCTGAGCTGCCATTAGCATTCATTTCCCAAGTGTACACACTAACGTGCTGTCATTTATGTTAATTTACCAGTGTTTGTGTGTCTGCGTGTATGTGCGTGTGCATGTGTCTGTGTGTGTCTATGTGTGTGTATGCACGCATGGGAGTTCATGCGCATGAGTATATGTGTGTGTGTATCTGTATGAGGGTGAGACAGGCAGAGCTCCTTTGCTCTGCCATACAACTGATTTCTATGGCTTTTGTGAGGTGAGCTCAGCCCTTCATCTCCGGCGTATGGTAAGAGACTCAGGAAAAGTTTCCATTTGTATTCATTACTCATGAGGGGCACACTAAAGGCAAACACTCCAGGGACGTGACTTTGCTCATGGCCACTCTCACCAGCCTTACTCAGAGGGGGTATTTTTAATAAGAGTACACAATGCAATTTTTCTGGAACGTTTACAAGCTGTTATTTAGATTAGTTGGAGTATTTTATTGTATCGTGAATTTAGTCCAGAAAGCTTCTTGCTTAGAATACACCACTAAGCCCTCCCGTGTTTTGCATTTAGAATGAGAAACATCGATTTCCATTGTTCAGCCCATGTTTGCATGAAATTAGTTCTAAAGCTCTTTGGAAATCCAGGTTCATGTTGACATGGCCTCTTAAAGCACACCTCATTTTGAATCGTACCCGAACCTCTATGCCCTTCTATTTCAGAATACCCAGTGGTTCAGCAATGTATTATACGGCCTATTAGAGAGACATTCTTAGAATCAAAAGGCAACGCGTGCAGCTCTATGTCAAATCAATTTACACTTCTACAACTTCTGGTTGTCTGTGTTCTGCATCATTGACATGGAGGCGGTCGAGGGTAGCGGCACTCTGTCACTCGCTCCATAGCCAAATGCACTGAGCTCTTTGAGCTGCATCATCCCTCAGCCCCACAATCAAATCTGTCACAGTCATTTCCTGTGTTGTCCTTGGCACTTCCAATCACTTTCTTCTACAGCTGAAACTATCAGTCGGCCTGCCTCCTTCTGCCTACTCTGTGCTGTGGCATCTAGTCCAAAAGGAAATTAGGTTATTGTTTTGGTCAATCTTAACCACTTAACCAATGTAAGCAAGACGGAAATGCCATGGTGAACATGTGTGTTTATTTCAAATGCTGAAGGAGAGTAGAATTGCAAAGTGGGCAAATTGAAAATTGGATGAGCAGTAATGTAATACAGTATATGCTGTTTGCTATGACACTGGCCATAATAATCATACCAGTGTGGTGGTTAAAGAGTACCGTAGGTAATTCATGTGGATATAAAAGCCTACTTGTAAAGGCCAAAATGCAATATTGGTACCATTTGTGACACTTAGCATACAGTGCCTTTGGAAAGTATTCAGACCCCTTGACGTTTTCCACATTTTGTTAGGTTACAGACTTTTTTTCTAAAATTGATTTTTTTTTAAAATACTCAGCAATCTACACACAATACCCCATAAATGACTAAGCGAAAACAGTTTTTTAGAAATGTTTGCAAATGTATTAAAAATAAAAAACAGAAATATAGAAATGAGATACAAGATTCTCTGGTCTGATGAAACCAAGATTGAATTATTTTGCCTGATTGCCAAGCATCACGTCTGGAGTAAACCTGGCACCATCCCTACCGTGAAGCACGGTGGTGGCAGCATCATGCTGTGGGGATGTTTTTCAGAGGCAGGGACTGGGAGACTAGTCAGGGTCGAGGGAAAGATGAACGGAGCAAAGTACAGAGAGATCCTTGATGAAAACCTGCTCAGACTGGGGGCGACATTGCATTTCCAACAGGACAACAACCCTAAGCAAATAGCCAAGACAACGCAGGGGTTGAACAAGTCTCTGAAGTCTCTGAATTTCCTTGAGTGGTTCAGCCAGAACCTGGACTTGAACCCGATCGAACATCTCTGGAGAGACCTGAAAATAGCTGTTCAGAAACGGTCCCCATCCAACCTGCTTGAGAGGATCTGCAGAGAAGAATGGGAGAAACTCCCCAAATACAGGTGTGCCAAGCTTGTTGTGTCATACCCAAGAAGAATCGATGATGTAATCGCTGCCAAAGGTGCTTCAACAAAGTACTGAGTAAAGGTTCTGAATACTTACAGTACCAGTCAGAAGTTTGGACACACCTACTCATTCAAGGATTTTTCTTTATTTTTACTGTTTTCTACATTATAGAATAATAGTGAAGACATCAAAACTATGAAATAACACATATGGAATCATGTAGTAACCATAAAAGTGTTAAACAAATCAAATCATATATTTTATATTTGAGATTCTTCAAAGTAGCCACCCTTTACCTTGATGACAACTTTGCACACTCTTGACATTCTCTTAACCAGCTTCACCTGGAATGGAAACCTTTCTAAAAAACAGTTTTTGCTTTGTAATTATGGGGTATTGCATGTTGATTGATGAGGGGGGGAATGTTATACATTTTTGAATAAATCTGTAATGTAACTAAATGTGTAAAAAATTGCTTTGCTGGCTCTCCTGTATGGCACAAATCAGAGATTAACTTCTTTCCTTTTTACACTTTGATTCCTACTTGTGTTAAATTGCTAATGCGATTGTGCGTTGTGGCCTCTCATATGAGTGTATCAGCCTCTATGTTGTATTAACAGCTAGTATGGTAATCTAGCCATTAAAATGTTAACCTGTACTCCATCGCAGTGAAAAATATATTTTTATTTCAAAGTTGATCTTACTGCACCATCAAAGGCAAATTCAGAAAGGTATTGCGTATGTTGCTGTTAAATGATTGTTGGCGTCATCTTGCAAGAGAGTTTGTCATAATAACAATGTACCTTACGGTCTTTTTTTCACCCATCTTTTAACATAAATCCAATGACATGGTGACAATTCTTTGTTGATTTCACATTGAATTCACATTAGTTGACACCTCAAAGAAATGCAAATCAAAACTAGACATTGAACTGATGTCTGTGCCCAGCAGTGGAGGCTTGTGGGAGGAGCTATAGGAGGACTGACTCATTATAATGGCTGGATTGGAATGAAAGGAACGAAGTCAAACATGTGGTTTATATATGTTTGATGTGTTTGATACTGTTCCAGCCATTACAATGAACCCATCCTCCTATAGCTCCTCCCACCAGCCACCACTTGTGTCCAGCCGGTTGTTACATTTGCCATTGATTACGGCTAGGAATGATTGCTCCCAAGTTCGTTGTACTTAAATAGTGGATTGTAAAAATGACAGTAAAAATGACAAAGGCTGTTTGCACACATCAATCTTTAGGAAGCCTACAGATGGGAATACCATTCTGGGGGCAGACAGCTTTCACCCCAAAAGGCTAAAAGAGAACATTCCATTTGGCCAATTCCAAAGAGTCCGCAGAATTTCAGGTGTCTCAGGTTTCAATTTCACTGACTCCAGTGTCAAATCTGCTGAATTGGAGATTCGCTTCTTGAATCGGGGCTACAGCACTCTGGTCCTGAAAGATGCCGATACAGTGTAAGGGCCGGACGACTTGACAGAGAGAACTCGTGCCTCGTGATACGTCAGAGTGTATTTTTTTTGACAAAATACAGCAGAAAACATTAAAAGAACTATTAAAAATAATTTGTGAATCATCCAAAGCGATACGCTACTATGCCAAGTTTTCCAAGAGCCGCCAGTCATAAGCTTTAAGAGATGTTCTACCCTAAATGACAAATTAGTCCACAGTTATCTTCCTGGTGACTCTCAAAAACCTTGGCCAGACCACAAACCCCAAGGGCTTTTTTGAAATGTAACCAGTGGAACCATTGCAGAAATATTGCACATAAAAAGTGTTTTGTTGACACAGCGTCTAAAATGGAGTATCAAGTCAAGTATTTCATTAACTGTAAAACCACTCATCATCTACAGATTAGAATGTCCACAGTGCAAGGTGTTCTACATTGGACGGATAAAGACACGCCTTCAAGACCGCTTAGCGGAACACAAGTACGCCACACTGGTAGGCAATGAAGACTACCCCATGGCAAGGCACTACAAGTCCTTACACCATGGCAACCCTGCCTCCCTACAAGCTATGGGTATTGATCATGTTCCAGCCTCAATTAGAAAAGGGGGCCGTCTTAAACAGCTGAACCAAAGGGAACCGTTTTGGGATTTACAAACTGCAGGCCACAAAGTACCCTGGTTTAAATGAAGATATTGATTTGTCAACTTTCCTTTAGGGTCATGATAGGTCCATTTGCTATCATCTAGTGGACATTTTGCTCTATTGCCCTCAGCTATGTTTAGACTGTTGTTGTCCATGTTTGCTGTGTTCTAGTGTCCTGTGGAATATATGGTTTACCTATTCTTGGCACTTTGCCCAGTCATATTTAATGTTAGAACTACCTTTCTAGGGGTTCTGATGCTTCTAGCTTTGAGTTGATCTTTTCGATAACACATCTACAGTATTTCACTTTTTAATGTGTATAGTATTGCTTACTAGGTGATGTCCAATGAATTCTGTAGCCACAAAAGCTGTTCAAAAGAGGACATTGTACTATCATTTCCTTGTACTCCCTGAAGAAGGCCATGCAGCCGAAACGCATCAGAGTTTTTTGTTTCCATTGAAATAAATAAGGCATTTTAATAAATGATATGAAGAGTGCCTTGGTCCTTCTTTATTTTTGATGACCAATTTACCCCTTTTACCAAAGAGCACCTTCTGTCTACCAAAATCTAAGATTGTGTACCTAAGCAGCGTTTCCCTTCCTCCTCTTTTTTTCTACATGTGGTTTCCATATGTTTGATGTGTTTGATACTGTTCCAGCCATTACAATGAGCCCATCCTCATATAGCTCCTCCCACCAGCCACCACTGGTGTCCAGTGGGTCGTTACATTTGCCTTTAATTACGACTAAGAATGATTGCTCCCAAGTTTGGTGTACTTAATTAGTGGAGTGGAAAGCTTTTAGAAAGCTATCAGCGTGCCAGAGGAATGATGTGTCTCATCTTAACTCACAGTGCCTGGAGCAACATCTGAAGAACAATATAACACAAATGAACGAGCATCCTGAGCATTTTGGCATGTTGAAGTGTGTGTGTGTGTGTGTGTCTGTGTGTCTGTGCGAGTGAGTGTGCGAGCAGGCACGAGAGAGAGGGAGATAATTAGTACAACTTAGTTGGTGTTTGTAATTGGAAGCCCTCTCTGAAATCTCCAACTGAGCTCCATGTTTGTGGTTAGCCGCACCTCTGATGCATTGTTCAGGACTCTACAATATGCCTTGCTGACGAAGAGGAGTCAGAGATCAAATCAGCTCTGTTTAGACTGGGAGACGCCTTGCTGCTGTTAGACAATAGGCAGTCAATAACTCACACTCTGAACACAGATTACTTACATGTAATCTCCCATTTCATCAGATCAAACTATATCACACATATAGTAAAGTACTATCATGCATTATCTTGGCATGGTGATTGTTCCAAATTTAACCACAAGATGGCAGCATTAGACCTAAAAAGAAACACACAACCATGCTTTCCCAAATCAAATAAAATCAAATGTTATTGGTCACATACACATGGTTAGCAGATGTTATTGCAAGTGTAGCAAAATGCTTATACTTCTAGATCCGACAGTGCAGCAGTGTCTAACAGTAAATATCTAACAATTTCAGAAACAAAACCTAATATCTAACAAATTCCACAACAAAACCTAATACACACAATCAAAAACAATTCTCACCTTTATTTAACCAGGTAGGCCAGTTGAGAACAAGTTCTCATTTACAACTGCGACCTGGACAAAGCAAAGCAGTGCGAAAAAACAACAACACAGAGTTACATAAACAAACGTACAGTCAATAACACAATAGAAAAATATATGTACAGTGTGTGCAAATGTAGAAGAGTAGGGAAGTAAGGAAATAAATAGGCCATAGAGGCGAAATAATTACAATTTAGCATTAATACTGGAGTGATAGATGTGCAGATGATGATGTGCAAGTAGGTGCAAAAGAGCAAGAGGATAAATAACAATATGGCGATGAGGTAGTTGGGTGTGCTATTTACAGATTGGCTGTGTACAGGTACAGTGATCAGCAAGCTACCCTGACAGCTGATGCTTAAAGTTAGAGAGGGAGAAATGAGACTCCAGCTTCAGTGATGTTTGCAATTCGTTCCAGTCATTGGCAGCAGATAACTGGAAGGAAAGGCGGCCAAAGGAAGTGTTGGTTTTGGGAATGACCAATCAAATATATCTGCTGGAGCACGTGCTACGTGTGGGTGCTGCTATGGTGACCAGTGAGCTGATATAAGGCGGGGCTTTACCTAGCAGAGACTTACAGATGACCTGGAGCCAGTGGGTTTGGCAACGAATATGTAATGATGGCCAGCCAACGAGAGCATACAGGTCACAGTGGTGGGCAGTATATGGGGCTTTGGTGACAAAACGGATGGCATTGTGATAGAGTACATCAAGTTTGCTAAGTAGAGTGTTGGAGGCTATTTTGTAAATAACATCTCAGAAGTCAAGGATCGGTAGGATGGACAGTTTTACGAGGGT